>NW_026558310.1:0-269280 GCF_026930045.1 Uloborus diversus | reverse complement strand
GCTGTCTAGATAGTTGGTTGTTTGGTTGGTTAATTTATTGGTCGATAGGTTGGCTGGCTGGTTGTTTATGGCTTGGTGGGTGAGCGGGTGGAAGGTTAGGTTTGTTGGCTGCCTGGCAGGGTTGGTTGGCTGGCTGTCTAGTTAGTTGGTTGGATGGTTGGTTAGTTGGTTGGTCGACAGGTTGGCTGCCTGGCGTTTCCTGGCTTGGTGGGTGAGCGGGTGGTAGGGTTTGCTTTGTTGGCTGCCTGGAAGGGTTGGTTGGCCGGCTGTCTAGTTAGTTGGTTGTTTGGTTGGTTAATTGGTTTGTCGATAGGTTGGCTGGCTGGCTGTTTCTGGCTTGGTGGGTGACCAGGTGGTAGGGTTTGCTTTGTTGGCTGCCTGGCAGGGTTGGTTGGCCGGCTGTCTAGTTAGTTGGTTGTTTGGTTGGTTAATTGGTTTGTCGATAGGTTGGCTGGCTGGCTGTTTCTGGTTTGGTGTGTGAGCGGGTGGTAGGGTTTGGTTTGTTGGCTGCCTGGCAGGGTTGGTTGGCTGGCTGTCTAGTTAGTTGGTTGGTTGGTTGGTTAATTGGTTGGTCAATAGGTTGGCTGGCTGGCTGCTTCTGGCTTGGTGGGTGAGCGGGTGGTAGGGTTTGGTATGTTGGCTGCCTGGCAGGGTTGGTTGGCTGGCTGTCTAGTTAGTTGGTTGGTTGGTTAATTGGTTGGTCGATAGGTTGGCAGGCTGGCTGTTTTTGGCTTGGTGGGTGAGCGGGTGGTAGGGTTTGGTTTGTTGGCTGCCTGGCAGGGTTGTTTGGCTGGCTGTCTAGTTAGTTGGTTGTTTGGTTGGTTAATTGGTTGGTCGATAGGTTGGCTGGCTGGCGGTTTCTGGCTTGGTGGGGGAGCGAGTTGTAAGGTTTTTCTTTGTTGGCTGCCTGGCAGGGTTGGTTGGCTGACTGTCTAGTTAGTTGGTTGTTTGGTTGGTTAATTGGTTGGTCGATAGGTTGGCTGGTTGGCTGTTTCTGGCTTGGTGGGTGAGCGGGTGGTAGGGTTTGGTTTGTTGGCTGCCTGGCAGGGTTGGTTGGCTGGCTGTCTAGTTAGTTGGTTGTTTGGTTGGTTAATTGGTTGGTCGATAGGTTGGCTGGCTGGCTGTTTCTGGCTTGGTGGGTGAGCGGGTGGTAGGGTTTGGTTTGTTGGCTGCCTGGCATGGTTGGTTGGCTGGCTGTCTAGTTAGTTGGTTGGTTGGTTGGTTAATTGGTTGGTCGATAGGTTGGCAGGCTGGCTGTTTTTGGCTTGGTGGGTGAGCGGGTAGTAGCGTTTGGTTTGTTGGCTGCCTGGCAGGGTTGGTTGGCTGGCTGTCTAGTTAGTTGGTTGTTTGTTTGGTTAATTGGTTGGTCGATAGGTTGGCTGGCTGGCTGTTTCTGGCTTGGTGGGTGAGCAGGTGGTAGGGTTAGGTTTGTTGGCTGCCTGGCAGGGTTGGTTGGCTGGCTGTCTAGTTAGATGGTTGGTTGGTTGGTTAACTGGTTGGTCGATAGGTTGGCAAGCTGGCTGTTTCTTGCATGGTGGTTGAGCGGGTGGTAGGGTTTGGTTTGTTGGCTGCCTGGCAAGTTTGGTTGGCTGGCTGTCTAGTTAGTTGATTGTTTGGTTGGTTAATTGGTTGATCGATAGGTTGGCTGGCTGGCTGTTTCTGGCTTGGTGGGTGAGCGAATGGTAGGGTTTGGTTCTTTGGCTGCCTGGCAGGGTTGGTTGGCCGGCTGTCTAGTTAGTTGTTTGGTTGGTTGGTTAATTGGTTGGTCGATAGGTTGGCAGGCTGGCTGTTTTTGGCTTGGTGGGTGAGCGGGAGGTAGGGTTTGGTTTGTTGGCTGGCTGGCAGGGTTGGTTGGCTTTCTGTCTAGTTAGTTGGTTGGTTGGTTGGTTAATTAGTTGGTCGATAGGTTGTTTGGCTGGCTGTTTCTGGTTTGGCGGGTGAGCGGGTATTAGGGTTTGGTTCGTTGGCTGCCTGGCAGGGTTGGTTGGCCGGCTGTCTAGTTAGTTGGTTGTTTGGTTGGTTAATTAGTTGGTCGATACGTTGGCTGGCTGGCTGTTTCTGGCTTGGTGGGTGAGCGGGTGGTAGGGTTTGGTTTTTTGGCTGCCTGGCAGGGTTGGTTGGCCGGCTGTCTAGTTAGTTGGTTGTTTGGTTGGTTAATTGGTTGGTCGATAGGTTGGCTGGCTGGCGGTTTCTGGCTTGGTGGGTGAGCGGGTGGTAGGGTTTGGTTTGTTGGCTGCCTGGCAGGGTTGGTTGGCTGACTGTCTAGTTAGTTGGTTGTTTGGTTGGTTAATTGGTTGGTCGATAGGTTGGCAGGCTGGCTGTTTTTGGCTTGGTGGGTGAGCGGGTGGTAGCGTTTGGTTTGTTGGCTGCCTGGCAGGGTTGGTTGGCTGGCTGTCTAGTTAGTTGGTTGTTTGTTTGGTTAATTGGTTGGTCGATAGGATGGCTGGCTGGCTGTTTCTGGCGTGGTGGGTGAGCAGGTGGTAGGGTTAGGTTTGTTGGCTGCCTGGCAGGGTTGGTTGGCTGGCTGTCTAGTTAGATGGTTGGTTGGTTGGTTAATTGGTTGGTCGATAGGTTGGCTGGCTGACTGTTTCTGGCTTGGTGGGTGAGCGAATGGTAGGGTTTGGTTCTTTGGCTGCCTGGCAGGGTTGGTTGGCCGGCTGTCTAGTTAGTTGTTTGGTTGGTTGGTTAATTGGTTGGTCGATAGGTTGGCAGGCTGGCTGTTTTTGGCTTGGTGGGTGAGCGGGAGGTAGGGTTTGGTTTGTTGGCTGTCTAGTTAGTTGGTTGTTTGGTTGGTTAATTGATTGGTCGATAGGTGGGCTGGCTGGTTGTTTCTGGCTTGGTGGGTGAGCGGGTGGTAGGGTTTGGTTTGTTGGCTGGCTGGCAGGGTTGGTTGGCTTGCTGTCTAGTTAGTTGGTTGGTTGTTGGTTAATTAGCTGGTCGATAGGTTGTTTGGCTGGCTGTTTCTGGTTTGGCGGGTGAGCGGGTATTAGGGTTTGGTTCGTTGGCTGCCTGGCAGGGTTGGTTGGCCGGCTGTCTAGTTAGTTGGTTGTTTGGTTGGTTAATTAGTTGGTCGATAGGTTGGCTGGCTGGCTGTTTCTGGCTTGGTGGGTGAGCGGGTGGTAGGGTTTGGTTTGTTGGCTGCCTGGCAGGGTTGGTTGGCCGGCTGTCTAGTTAGTTGGTTGTTTGGTTGGTTAATTGGTTGGTCGATAGGTTGGCTGGCTGGCTGTTTCTGGCTTGGTGGGTGAGCGGGTGGTAGGGTTTGGTTTGTTGGCTGCCTGGCAGGGTTGGTTGGCTGACTGTCTAGTTAGTTGGTTGGTTGGTTGGTTAATTGGTTGGTCGATAGGTTGGCTGGCTGGCTGTTTCTGGCTTGGTGGGGGAGCGGGTGGTAGGGTTTGGTTCGTTGGCTGCCTGGCAGGGTTTGTTGGCCGGCTGTCTTGTTAGTTGGTTGTTTGGTTGGTTGGTTATTTGCTTGTTTGATAGGTGTGCTGGCTGGCTGTTTCTGGCTTGGTGGGTGAGAGAGTGGTAGGGTTTGGTTTGTTGGCTGCCTGGCAGGGTTGGTTGGCTCGCTGTCCAGTTAGTTTGTTGGTTGGTTGGTTAATTGGTTGGTCGATAGGTTGGCTGGCTGGCTGTTTCTGGCTTGGTGGGGGAGCGGGTGGTAGGGTTTGGTTCGTTGGCTGCCTGGCAGGGTTTGTTGGCCGGCTGTCTTGTTAGTTGGTTGTTTGGTTGGTTAATTGGTTGGTCGATAGGTTGGCTGGTTGGCTGTTTCTGGCTTGGTGGGTGAGCGGGTGGTAGGGTTTGGTTTGTTGGCTGCCTGGCAGGGTTGGTTGGCTGGCTGTCTAGTTAGTTGGTTGTTTGGTTGGTTAATTGGTTGGTCGATAGGTTGGCTGGCTGGCTGTTTCTGGCTTGGTGGGTGAGCGGGTGGTAGGGTTTGGTTTGTTGGCTGCCTGGCATGGTTGGTTGGCTGGCTGTCTAGTTAGTTGGTTGGTTGGTTGGTTAATTGGTTGGTCGATAGGTTGGCAGGCTGGCTGTTTTTGGCTTGGTGGGTGAGCGGGTAGTAGCGTTTGGTTTGTTGGCTGCCTGGCAGGGTTGGTTGGCTGGCTGTCTAGTTAGTTGGTTGTTTGTTTGGTTAATTGGTTGGTCGATAGGTTGGCTGGCTGGCTGTTTCTGGCTTGGTGGGTGAGCAGGTGGTAGGGTTAGGTTTGTTGGCTGCCTGGCAGGGTTGGTTGGCTGGCTGTCTAGTTAGATGGTTGGTTGGTTGGTTAATTGGTTGGTCGATAGGTTGGCAAGCTGGCTGTTTCTTGCATGGTGGTTGAGCGGGTGGTAGGGTTTGGTTTGTTGGCTGCCTGGCAAGTTTGGTTGGCTGGCTGTCTAGTTAGTTGATTGTTTGGTTGGTTAATTGGTTGATCGATAGGTTGGCTGGCTGGCTGTTTCTGGCTTGGTGGGTGAGCGAATGGTAGGGTTTGGTTCTTTGGCTGCCTGGCAGGGTTGCTTGGCCGGCTGTCTAGTTAGTTGTTTGGTTGGTTGGTTAATTGGTTGGTCGATAGGTTGGCAGGCTGGCTGTTTTTGGCTTGGTGGGTGAGCGGGAGGTAGGGTTTGGTTTGTTGGCTGGCTGGCAGGGTTGGTTGGCTTTCTGTCTAGTTAGTTGGTTGGTTGGTTGGTTAATTAGTTGGTCGATAGGTTGTTTGGCTGGCTGTTTCTGGTTTGGGGGGTGAGCGGGTATTAGGGTTTGGTTCGTTGGCTGCCTGGCAGGGTTGGTTGGCCGGCTGTCTAGTTAGTTGGTTGTTTGGTTGGTTAATTAGTTGGTCGATACGTTGGCTGGCTGGCTGTTTCTGGCTTGGTGGGTGAGCGGGTGGTAGGGTTTGGTTTTTTGGCTGCCTGGCAGGGTTGGTTGGCCGGCTGTCTAGTTAGTTGGTTGTTTGGTTGGTTAATTGGTTGGTCGATAGGTTGGCTGGCTGGCGGTTTCTGGCTTGGTGGGTGAGCGGGTGGTAGGGTTTGGTTTGTTGGCTGCCTGGCAGGGTTGGTTGGCTGACTGTCTAGTTAGTTGGTTGTTTGGTTGGTTAATTGGTTGGTCGATAGGTTGGCAGGCTGGCTGTTTTTGGCTTGGTGGGTGAGCGGGTGGTAGCGTTTGGTTTGTTGGCTGCCTGGCAGGGTTGGTTGGCTGGCTGTCTAGTTAGTTGGTTGTTTGTTTGGTTAATTGGTTGGTCGATAGGATGGCTGGCTGGCTGTTTCTGGCGTGGTGGGTGAGCAGGTGGTAGGGTTAGGTTTGTTGGCTGCCTGGCAGGGTTGGTTGGCTGGCTGTCTAGTTAGATGGTTGGTTGGTTGGTTAATTGGTTGGTCGATAGGTTGGCTGGCTGACTGTTTCTGGCTTGGTGGGTGAGCGAATGGTAGGGTTTGGTTCTTTGGCTGCCTGGCAGGGTTGGTTGGCCGGCTGTCTAGTTAGTTGTTTGGTTGGTTGGTTAATTGGTTGGTCGATAGGTTGGCAGGCTGGCTGTTTTTGGCTTGGTGGGTGAGCGGGAGGTAGGGTTTGGTTTGTTGGCTGTCTAGTTAGTTGGTTGTTTGGTTGGTTAATTGATTGGTCGATAGGTGGGCTGGCTGGTTGTTTCTGGCTTGGTGGGTGAGCGGGTGGTAGGGTTTGGTTTGTTGGCTGGCTGGCAGGGTTGGTTGGCTTGCTGTCTAGTTAGTTGGTTGGTTGTTGGTTAATTAGCTGGTCGATAGGTTGTTTGGCTGGCTGTTTCTGGTTTGGCGGGTGAGCGGGTATTAGGGTTTGGTTCGTTGGCTGCCTGGCAGGGTTGATTGGCCGGCTGTCTAGTTAGTTGGTTGTTTGGTTGGTTAATTAGTTGGTCGATAGGTTGGCTGGCTGGCTGTTTCTGGCTTGGTGGGTGAGCGGGTGGTAGGGTTTGGTTTGTTGGCTGCCTGGCAGGGTTGGTTGGCCGGCTGTCTAGTTAGTTGGTTGTTTGGTTGGTTAATTGGTTGGTCGATAGGTTGGCTGGCTGGCTGTTTCTGGCTTGGTGGGTGAGCGGGTGGTAGGGTTTGGTTTGTTGGCTGCCTGGCAGGGTTGGTTGGCTGACTGTCTAGTTAGTTGGTTGGTTGGTTGGTTAATTGGTTGGTCGATAGGTTGGCTGGCTGGCTGTTTCTGGCTTGGTGGGGGAGCGGGTGGTAGGGTTTGGTTCGTTGGCTGCCTGGCAGGGTTTGTTGGCCGGCTGTCTTGTTAGTTGGTTGTTTGGTTGGTTGGTTATTTGCTTGTTTGATAGGTTGGCTGGCTGGCTGTTTCTGGCTTGGTGGGTGAGAGAGTGGTAGGGTTTAGTTTGTTGGCTGCCTGGCAGGGTTGGTTGGCTCGCTGTCCAGTTAGTTTGTTGGTTGGTTGGTTAATTGGTTGGTCGATAGGTTGGCTGGCTGGCTGTTTCTGGCTTGGTGGGGGAGCGGGTGGTAGGGTTTGGTTCGTTGGCTGCCTGGCAGGGTTTGTTGGCCGGCTGTCTTGTTATTTGGTTGTTTGGTTGGTTGGTTATTTGCTTGTTTGATAGGTTGGCTGGCTGGCTGTTTCTGGCTTGGTGGGTGAGAGAGTGGTAGGGTTTGGTTTGTTGGCTGCCTGGCAGGGTTGGTTGGCTGGCTGTCCAGTTAGTTGGTTTGTTGGTTGGTTAATTGGTTGGTCGATAGGTTGGCTGGCTGGCTGTTTCTGGCTTCGTGGGTGAGCGGGTGGTAGGGTTTGGTTTGTTGGCTGCCTGGCTGTCTAGTTAGTTGGTTGTTTGGTTGGTTAATTGGTTGGTCGATAGGTTGGCTGGCTGGCCGTTTCTGGCTTGGTGGGTGAGCGGGTGGTAGGGTTTGGTTTGTTGGCTGCCTGGCAGGGTTGGTTGTCTGGCTGTCTAGTTAGTTGGTTGGTTGGTTAATTGGTTGGTCGATAGGTTGGCAGGCTGATTGTTTTTGGCTTGGTGGGTGAGCGGGTGGTAGGGTTTGGTTTGTTGGCTGCCTGGCAGGGTTTGTTGGCTGGCTGTCTAGATAGTTGGTTGTTTGGTTGGTTAATTGATTGGTCGATAGGTTGGCTGGCTGGTTGTTTATGGCTTGGTGGGTGAGCGGGTGGTAGGGTTAGGTTTGTTGGCTGCCTGGCAGGGTTGGTTGGCTGGCGGTCTAGTTAGTTGGTTTGTTGGTTGGTTAATTGGTTGGTCGATAGGTTGGCTGCCTGGCGTTTCCTGGCTTGGTGGGTGAGCGGGTGGTAGGGTTTGCTTTGTTGGCTGCCTGGCAGGGTTGATTGGCCGGCTGTCTAGTTAGTTGGTTGTTAGGTTGGTTAATTGGTTTGTCGATAGGTTGGCTGGCTGGCTGTTTCTGGCTTGGTGGGTGACCAGGTGGTAGGGTTTGCTTTGTTGGCTGCCTGGCAGGGTTGGTTGGCCGGCTGTCTAGTTAGTTGGTTGTTTGGTTGGTTAATTGGTTTGTCGATAGGTTGGCTGGCTGGCTGTTTCTGGTTTGGTGTGTGAGCGGGTGGTAGGGTTTGGTTTGTTGGCTGCCTGGCAGGGTTGGTTGGCTGGCTGTCTAGTTAGTTGGTTGGTTGGTTGGTTAATTGGTTGGTCAATAGGTTGGCTGGCTGGCTGCTTCTGGCTTGGTGGGTGAGCGGGTGGTAGGGTTTGGTATGTTGGCTGCCTGGCAGGGTTGGTTGGCTGGCTGTCTAGTTAGTTGGTTGGTTGGTTGGTTAATTGGTTGGTCGATAGGTTGGCAGGCTGGCTGTTTTTGGCTTGGTGGGTGAGCGGGTGGTAGGGTTTGGTTTGTTGGCTGCCTGGCAGGGTTGGTTGGCCGGCTGTCTAGTTAGTTGGTTGTTTGGTTGGTTAATTGGTTGGTCGATAGGTTGGCTGGCTAGCGGTTTCTGGCTTGGTGGGGGAGCGGGTTGTAAGGTTTTTCTTTGTTGGCTGCCTGGCAGGGTTGGTTGGCTGACTGTCTAGTTAGTTGGTTGTTTGGTTGGTTAATTGGTTGGTCGATAGGTTGGCTGGTTGGCTGTTTCTGGCTTGGTGGGTGAGCGGGTGGTAGGGTTTGGTTTGTTGGCTGCCTGGCAGGGTTGGTTGGCTGGCTGTCTAGTTAGTTGGTTGTTTGGTTGGTTAATTGGTTGGTCGATAGGTTGGCTGGCTGGCTGTTTCTGGCTTGGTGGGTGAGCGGGTGGTAGGGTTTGGTTTGTTGGCTGCCTGGCATGGTTGGTTGGCTGGCTGTCTAGTTAGTTGGTTGGTTGGTTGGTTAATTGGTTGGTCGATAGGTTGGCAGGCTGGCTGTTTTTGGCTTGGTGGGTGAGCGGGTGGTAGCGTTTGGTTTGTTGGCTGCCTGGCAGGGTTGGTTGGCTGGCTGTCAAGTTAGTTGGTTGTTTGTTTGGTTAATTGGTTGGTCGATAGGTTGGCTGGCTGGCTGTTTCTGGCTTGGTGGGTGAGCAGGTGGTAGGGTTAGGTTTGTTGGCTGCCTGGCAGGGTTGGTTGGCTGGCCGTCTAGTTAGATGGTTGGTTGGTTGGTTAATTGGTTGGTCGATAGTTTGGCAAGCAGGCTGTTTCTTGCATGGTGGTTGAGCGGGTGGTAGGGTTTGGTTTGTTGGCTGCCTGGCAAGTTTGGTTGGCTGGCTGTCTAGTTAGTTGATTGTTTGGTTGGTTAATTGGTTGGTCGATAGGTTGGCTGGCTGGCTGTTTCTGGCTTGGTGGGTGAGCGAATGGTAGGGTTTGGTTCTTTGGCTGGCTGGCAGGGTTGGTTGGCCGGCTGTCTAGTTAGTTGTTTGGTTGGTTGGTTAATTGGTTGGTCGATAGGTTGGCAGGCTGGCTGTTTTTGGCTTGGTGGGTGAGCGGGAGGTAGGGTTTGGTTTGTTGGCTGTCTAGTTAGCTGGTTGTTTGGTTGGTTAATTGATTGGTCGATAGGTGGGCTGGCTGGTTGTTTCTGGCTTGGTGGGTGAGCGGGTGGTAGGGTTTGGTTTGTTGGCTGCCTGGCAGGGTTGGTTGGCCGGCTGTCTAGTTAGTTGGTTGTTTGGTTGGTTAATTGGTTGGTCGATAGGTTGGCTGGCTGGCGGTTTCTGGCTTGGTGGGTGAGCGGGTGGTAGGGTTTGGTTTGCTGGCTGCCTGGCAGGGTTGGTTGGCTGACTGTCTAGTTAGTTGGTTGTTTGGTTGGTTAATTGGTTGGTCGATAGGTTGGCTGGCTGGCTGTTTCTGGCTTGATGGGTGAGCGGGTGGTAGGGTTTGGTTTGTTGGCTGCCTGGCAGGGTTGGTTGGCCGGCTGTCTAGTTAGTTGGTTGTTTGGTTGGTTAATTGCTTGTTTGATAGGTTGGCTGGCTGGCTGTTTCTGGCTTGGTGGGTGAGAGAGTGGTAGGGTTTGGTTTGTTGGCTGCCTGGCAGGGTTGGTTGGCTCGCTGTCCAGTTAGTTTGTTGGTTGGTTGGTTAATTGGTTGGTCGATAGGTTGGCTGGCTGGCTGTTTCTGGCTTGGTGGGGGAGCGGGTGGTAGGGTTTGGTTCGTTGGCTGCCTGGCAGGGTTTGTTGGCCGGCTGTCTTGTTAGTTGGTTGTTTGGTTGGTTGGTTATTTGCTTGTTTGATAGGTTGGCTGGCTGGCTGTTTCTGGCTTGGTGGGTGAGAGAGTGGTAGGGTTTGGTTTGTTGGCTGCCTGGCAGGGTTGGTTGGCTGGCTGTCCAGTTAGTTGGTTGGTTGGTTGGTTAATTGGTTGGTCGATAGGTTGGCTGGCTGGCTGTTTCTGGCTTGGTGGGTGAGCGGGTGGTAGGGTTTGGTTTGTTGGCTGCCTGGCTGTCTAGTTAGTTGGTTGTTTGGTTGGTTAATTGGTTGGTCGATAGGTTGGCTGGCTGGCTGTTTCTGGCTTGGTGGGTGAGCGGGTGGTAGGGTTTGGTTTGTTGGCTGCCTGGCAGGGTTGGTTGGCTGGCTGTCTAGTTAGTTGGTTGGTTGGTTAATTGGTTGGTCGATAGGTTGGCAGGCTGGTTGTTTTTGGCTTGGTGGGTGAGCGGGTGGTAGGGTTTGGTTTGTTGGCTGCCTGGCAGGGTTTGTTGGCTGGCTGTCTAGATAGTTGGTTGTTTGGTTGGTTAATTGATTGGTCGATAGGTTGGCTGGCTGGTTGTTTATGGCTTGGTGGGTGAGCGGGTGGTAGGGTTAGGTTTGTTGGCTGCCTGGCAGGGTTGGTTGGCTGGCGGTCTAGTTAGTTGGTTTGTTGGTTGGTTAATTGGTTGGTCGATAGGTTGGCTGCCTGGCGTTTCCTGGCTTGGTGGGTGAGCGGGTGGTAGGGTTTGCTTTGTTGGCTGCCTGGCAGGTTTGGTTGGCCGGCTGTCTAGTTAGTTGGTTGTTAGGTTGGTTAATTGGTTTGTCGATAGGTTGGCTGGCTGGCTGTTTCTGGCTTGGTGGGTGACCAGGTGGTAGGGTTTGCTTTGTTGGCTGCCTGGCAGGGTTGGTTGGCCGGCTGTCTAGTTAGTTGGTTGTTTGGTTGGTTAATTGGTTTGTCGATAGGTTGGCTGGCTGGCTGTTTCTGGTTTGGTGTGTGAGCGGGTGGTAGGGTTTGGTTTGTTGGCTGCCTGGCAGGGTTGGTTGGCTGGCTGTCTAGTTAGTTGGTTGGTTTTTTGGTTAATTGGTTGTTCAATAGGTTGGCTGGCTGGCTGCTTCTGGCTTGGTGGGTGAGCGGGTGGTAGGGTTTGGTTTGTTGGCTGCCTGGCAGGGTTGGTTGGCCGGCTGTCTAGTTAGTTGGTTGTTTGGTTGGTTAATTGGTTGGTCGATAGGTTGGCTGGCTGGCGGTTTCTGGCTTGGTGGGAGAGCGGGTTGTAAGGTTTTTCTTTGTTGGCTGCCTGGCAGGGTTGGTTGGCTGACTGTCTAGTTAGTTGGTTGTTTGGTTGGTTAATTGGTTGGTCGATAGGTTGGCTGGTTGGCTGTTTCTGGCTTGGTGGGTGAGCGGGTGGTAGGGTTTGGTTTGTTGGCTGCCTGGCAGGGTTGGTTGGCTGGCTGTCTAGTTAGTTGGTTGTTTGGTTGGTTAATTGGTTGGTCGATAGGTTGGCTGGCTGGCTGTTTCTGGCTTGGTGGGGGAGCGGGTTGTAAGGTTTTTCTTTGTTGGCTGCCTGGCAGGGTTGGTTTGCTGACTGTCTAGTTAGTTGGTTGTTTGGTTGGTCGATAGTTTGGCTGGTTGTCTGTTTCTGGCTTGGTGGGTGAGCGGGTGGTAGGGTTTGGTTTGTTGGCTGCCTGGCAGGGTTGGTTGGCTGGCTGTCTAGTTAGTTGGTTGTTTGGTTGGTTAATTGGTTCGTCGATAGGTTGGCTGGCTGGCTGTTTCTGGCTTGGTGGGTGAGCGGGTGGTAGGGTTTGGTTTGTTGGCTGCCTGGCATGGTTGGTTGGCTGGCTGTCTAGTTAGTTGGTTGGTTGGTTGGTTAATTGGTTGGTCGATAGGTTGGCAGGCTGGCTGTTTTTGGCTTGGTGGGTGAGCGGGTGGTAGCGTTTGGTTTGTTGGCTGCCTGGCAGGGTTGGTTGGCTGGCTGTCTAGTTAGTTGGTTGTGTGTTTGGTTAATTGGTTGGTCGATAGGTTGGCTGGCTGGCTGTTTCTGGCTTGGTGGGTGAGCAGGTGGTAGGGTTAGGTTTGTTGGCTGCCTGGCAGGGTTGGTTGGCTGGCTGTCTAGTTAGATGGTTGGTTGGTTGGTTAATTGGTTGGTCGATAGGTTGGCAAGCAGGCTGTTTCTTGCATGGTGGTTGAGCGGGTGGTAGGGTTTGGTTTGTTGGCTGCCTGGCAAGTTTGGTTGGCTGGCTGTCTAGTTAGTTGATTGTTTTGTTGGTAATTGGTTGGTCGATAGGTTGGCTGGCTGGCTGTTTCTGGCTTGGTGGGTGAGCGAATGGTAGGGTTTGGTTCTTTGGCTGCCTGGCAGGGTTGGTTGACCGGCTGTCTAGTTAGTTGTTTGGTTGGTTGGTTAATTGGTTGGTCGATAGGTTGGCAGGCTGGCTGTTTTTGGCTTGGTGGGTGAGCGGGAGGTAGGGTTTGGTTTGTTGGCTGTCTAGTTAGTTGGTTCTTTGGTTGGTTAATTGATTGGTCGATAGGTGGGCTGGCTGGTTGTTTCTGGCTTGGTGGGTGAGCGGGTGGTAGGGTTTGGTTTGTTGGCTGGCTGGCAGGGTTGGTTGGCTTGCTGTCTAGTTAGTTGGTTGGTTGGTTGGTTAATTAGTTGGTCGATAGGTTGTTTGGCTGGCTGTTTCTGGTTTGGCGGGTGAGCGGGTATTAGGGTTTGGTTCGTTGGCTGCCTGGCAGGGTTGGTTGGCCGGCTGTCTAGTTAGTTGGTTGTTTGGTTGGTTAATTAGTTGGTCGATAGGTTGGCTGGCTGGCTGTTTCTGGCTTGGTGGGTGAGCGGGTGGTAGGGTTTGGTTTGTTGGCTGCCTGGCAGGGTTGGTTGGCCGGCTGTCTAGTTAGTTGGTTGTTTGGTTGGTTAATTGGTTGGTCGATAGGTTGGCTGGCTGGCTGTTTCTGGCTTGATGGGTGAGCGGGTGGTTGGGTTTGGTTTGTTGGCTGCCTGGCAGGGTTGGTTGGCCGGCTGTCTAGTTAGTTGGTTGTTTGGTTGGTTAATTGGTTGGTCGATAGGTTGGCTGGCTGGCTGTTTCTGGCTTGGTGGGTGAGCGGGTGGTAGGGTTTGGTTTGTTGGCTGCCTGGCAGGGTTGGTTGGCTGACTGTCTAGTTAGTTGGTTGGTTGGTTGGTTAATTGGTTGGTCGATAGGTTGGCTGGCTGGCTGTTTCTGGCTTGGTGGGGGAGCGGGTGGTAGGGTTTGGTTCGTTGGCTGCCTGGCAGGGTTTGTTGGCCGGCTGTCTTGTTAGTTGGTTGTTTGGTTGGTTGGTTATTTGCTTGTTTGATAGGTTGGCTGGCTGGCTGTTTCTGGCTTGGTGGGTGAGAGAGTGGTAGGGTTTGGTTTGTTGGCTGCCTGGCAGGGTTGGTTGGCTCGCTGTCCAGTTAGTTTGTTGGTTGGTTGGTTAATTGGTTGGTCGATAGGTTGGCTGGCTGGCTGTTTCTGGCTTGGTGGGTGAGCGGGTGGTAGGATTTGGTTTGTTGGCTGCCTGGCTGTCTAGTTAGTTGGTTGTTTGGTTGTCAGTCAGTCAATCAGTCGGTCAGTCCTGTCCAGTCAGTCAGTCAGTCAGTCAGTCAGTCTCAGTCAGTCAGTCAGTCAGTCAGTCAGTCCAGTCCAGTCTCAGTCAGTCAGTCAGTCAGTCTCGGTCAGTCAGTCAGTCAGTCATTCAGTCAGTCAGTCAGTCAGGCAGTCAGTCAGTCAGTCAGCCTTATTCAGTCAGCCTTATTCAGTCAGTCAGTCCAGTCTCAGTCAGTCAGGCAGTTAGTCAGTCAGTCTCGGTCAGTCAGTGAGTCAGTCAGTCAGTCTCGGTCAGTCAATGAGTCAGTCAGTCAGTCAGTATCAGTCAGTCAGTGAGTCAGTCTGTCGGTCAGGCAGTCTCAGTCAGGCAGTAAGACTCCGCTCGACAGAACTCGGATAGCCAAATGGCTAGACCGCTGGTCTTCCAAGCGAATGGCCTGGGTTCGAGTCCCAGCCGGAGCGAATATCTTCAATGTATATATTTCTTTTCTAATTTGAAAATTCTTTTTTTTTCAATTTCTTTCCTTTGCAAATATTGATTATTTATGTAGGGAAGAAAATTCTGAGTCAGTTTAATTTTTCGACCGGCAGATTTCCAAGCGAGTGGCCCTGGCTTCGAGTCCCAGCCTGAACGAAAATCTTCAATGTATATTTTTAGTTTCTAATATGAAAATTCTTCTTCTTTTTTTTTTTAATTTTTCTCTTTTACAAGTATTGATTATTTATGTAGGGAAGAAAATTCTGAGTCAGTTTAATTTTTCGACCCGCAGATTTCAAAGTGTTTGAATCAATAATTACCAAGGTGCATTTTTTGTTTTTATTATATTTAAAAGTTCGACCGACAGAGCTCCGATAGCCTAATGGCTAGACCGTTGGTCTTCCAAGCGAGTAAACTCGGTTCGAGTCCCAGCCGGAACGAATATCTTCAATGTATATATTTCTTTTCTAATTTGAAAACTCTTTTTTTTTTCAATTTCTTTCTTTTGCAAATATTGATTATTTATGTTGTAAAGAAACTTCTGAGTCAGTTTAATTTTTCGACCCGAAGATTTTAAGGTGTTTAAATAAACAATTACCAAGGTGCATTTTTTGTTTTTATTATATTTAAAACTCCCACCGACAGAGCTCCCATAGACTAATGGCTAGAGTGTTAGGCTTCTAAGCGAGTGGCCCTGGGTTCGAGTCCCAGCCTGAACGAAAATCTTCAATGTATACTTTTAGTTTCTAATTTAAAAATTCTTCTTCTTTTTTTTTTTTTTATTTTTCTCTTTTGCGAATATTGATTATTTATGTAGGGAGAAAAATTCTGAGTCAGTTTAATTATTCGACCTGTAAATTTCAAAGTGTTTGAATCAATAATTA
Source organism: Uloborus diversus (assembly GCF_026930045.1). NCBI lineage: Eukaryota > Metazoa > Arthropoda > Arachnida > Araneae > Uloboridae > Uloborus > Uloborus diversus. The sequence goes on along the minus strand of NW_026558310.1, from coordinate 254,880 downwards.
CCAAGGTGCATTTTTTGTTTTTATTATATTTAAGAATTCTATCGACAGAGCTCCGATAGCCTAATGGCTAGACCGTTGGGTTCCAAGCGCGTGGTACTGGGTTCGAGTCCCGGCCGGAACGAAAATCTTCAATGTATATATTTCTTTTCTAATTTGAAAATTCTTTTTTTTTTCATTTTCTTTCTTTTGCAAATATCGATTATTTATGTAGGGAAGAAAATTCTGAGTTAGTTTAATTTTTCGAAACGCAGAATTCAAAGTGTTTAGATAAATAATTACCAAGGTGGATTTTTTGATTTTATTATATTTAAAACTCCCACCGTCAGAGCTCTGCTAGACTAATGGCTAGAGTGGTGGGATTCCAAGCGAGAGGCCCTGGGATCGAGTCCCAGCCTGCGCGAAAATCTTCAATATATATTTTTAGTTTCTAATTCGAAAATTCTTCTTCTTTTTTTTTAATTTTTCTCTTTTGCGAATATTGATTATTTATGTAGGGAGAAAAATTTTGAGTTAGTTTAATTATTCAACCTGTAGATTTCAAAGTGTTTGAATCAATAATTAAAAAGGTGCATTTTTTGTTTTTATTATATTTAAGACTTCAATCGACAGAGCTTCGATAGCCTAATGTCTAGACCGTTGGGTCCCAAGCGCGTGGTACTGGGTTCGAGTCCCGGCCGGAACGAAAATCTTCAATGCATATATTTCTTTTCTAATTTGAAGATTCTTTTTTTTTTCTTTCTTTTGCAAATATCGATTATTTATGTACGGAAGAAAATTCTGAGTCAGTATAATCATTCGACCTTTAGATTTCAAAGATTTTAGATCAATAATTACCAAGGTGCATTTTTTGTTTTTATTATAATTAAGACACCGACCAAACGAGATCCGATAGTATATTGGCGAGAGCGTTGGGCTTCCATGCGTGTCGCCCTGGGTTTAAATCCCAGCCGGAAAGGAAATCTTAAATGCAAATATTTTTTTCTAATTTGATAATTTTTTTTTTATTTTTCCCTTTTGCTAAGTCAGTCAGTCAGTCCGACACTCAATCAGACAAGCACTCAGTCATTCAGTCTCAGTCAGTCAGTCCAGTCAGTCAGTCACTCAGTCAGTTAGGCAGTCAGTCAGTCAGTCTCAGTCAGTCAGTCATTCAGTCAGTCAGTCAGTCAGTCAATCAGTCAGTCATTTAGTCTCAGTCAGTCAGTCAGTCAATCAGTCAGTCATTTAGTCTCAGTCAGTCAGTCATTCAGTCAGTCAGTCATTCAGTCAGTCAGTCAGTCAATCAGTCGGTCAGTCCTGTCCAGTCAGTCAGTCAGTCAGTCAGTCAGTCTCAGTCAGTCAGTCAGTCAGTCAGTCAGTCCAGTCCAGTCTCAGTCAGTCAGTCAGTCAGTCAGTCTCGGTAAGTCAGTCAGTCAGTCATTCAGTCAGTCAGTCAGTCAGGCAGTCAGTCAGTCAGTCAGCCTTATTCAGTCAGCCTTATTCAGTCAGTCTGTCAGTCAGTCAGTCAGTCAGCCTTATTCAGTCAGTCTGTCAGTCAGTCAGTCGGTCAGTCCTGTCCAGTCAGTTAGTCAGTCAAGCAGTCAGTCAGGCAGTCAAGCAGTCAGTCAGTCAGTGTCAGTCAGTCATTTAGTCATTCAGTCAGTCAGTGAAATAGTCAGTCAGACAGTCAAGCAGTCAGTCAGTCAGTCTCAGTCAGTCAGTTAGTCAGTCAGTCAGTCAGTCAGTCAGTCCAGTCTCAGTCAGTCAGGCAGTTAGTCAGTCAGTCTCGGTCAGTCAGTGAGTCAGTCAGTCAGTCTCGGTCAGTCAATGAGTCAGTCAGTCAGTCAGTATCAGTCAGTCAGTGAGTCAGTCTGTCGGTCAGGCAGTCTCAGTCAGGCAGTAAGACTCCGCTCGACAGAACTCCGATATCCAAATGGCTAGACCGCTGGTCTTCCAAGCGAATGGCCTGGGTTCGAGTCCCAGCCGGAGCGAATATCTTCAATGTATATATTTCTTTTCTAATTTGAAAATTCTTTTTTTTTTCAATTTCTTTCCTTTGCAAATATTGATTATTTATGTAGGGAAGAAAATTCTGAGTCAGTTTAATTTTTCGACCGGCAGATTTCAAAGTGTTTAAATAAATAATTACCAAGGTGCATTTTTGTTTTTATTATATTTAAAACTCCGACCGACAGAGCTCCGATAGACTAATGGTTAGAGTGTTGGGCTTCCAAGCGAGTGGCCCTGGCTTCGAGTCCCAGCCTGAACGAAAATCGTCAATGTATATTTTTAGTTTCTAATTTGAAAATTCTTCTTCTTTTTTTTTTTAATTTTTCTCTTTTACAAGTATTGATTATTTATGTAGGGAAGAAAATTCTGAGTCAGTTTAATTTTTCGACCCGCAGATTTCAAAGTGTTTGAATCATTAATTACCAAGGTGCATTTTTTGTTTTTATTATATTTAAAAGTTCGACCGACAGAGCTCCGATAGCCTAATGGCTAGACCGTTGGTCTTCCAAGCGCGTAAACTCGGTTCGAGTCCCAGCCGGAACGAATATCTTCAATGTATATATTTCTTTTCTAATTTGAAAATTCTTTTTTTTTTCAATTTATTTCTTTTGCAAATATTGATTATTTATGTTGTGAAGAAACTTCTGAGTCAGTTTAATTTTTCGACCCGAAGATTTTAAGGTGTTTAAATAAACAATTACCAAGGTGCATTTTTTGTTTTTATTATATTTAAAACTCCCACCAACAGAGCTCCCATTGACTAATGGCTAGAGTGTTAGGCTTCCAAGCGAGTGGCCCTGAGTTCGAGTCCCAGCCTGAACGAAAATGTTCAATGTATACTTTTAGTTTCTAATTTAAAAATTCTTCTTCTTTTTTTTTATTTTTCTCTTTTGCGAATATTGATTATTTATGTAGGGAGAAAAATTCTGAGTCAGTTTAATTATTCGAGCTGTAAATTTCAAAGTGTTTGAATCAATAATTACCAAGGTGCATTTTTTGGTTTTTTTATATTTAAGAATTCTATCGACAGAGCTCCGATAGCCTAATGGCTAGACCGTTGGGGTCCAAGCGCGTGGTACTGGGTTCGAGTCCCGGCCGGAACGAAAATCTTCAATGTATATATTTGTTTTCTAACTTGAAAATTCTTTTCTTTTTCATTTTCTTTCTTTTGCAAATATCGATTATTTATGTACGGAAGAAAATTCTGAGTCAGTTTAATCATTCGACCTTTAGATTTCAAAGATTTTAGATCAATAATTACCAAGGTGCATTTTTTGATTTTATTATAATTAAGACACCAGCCAACCGAGATCCGATAGTCCATTGGCGAGAGCGTTGGGCTTCCATGCGTGTGGCCCTGGGTTCGAATCCCAGCCGGAAAGAAAACCTTACATGCATGTATTTTTTTCTAATTTGATAATTTTTTTTTATTTTTCCCTTTTGCGAAGTCAGTCAGTCAGTCCGACAGTCAATCAGTCAGTCTCTGTCATCCAGTCAGTCTGTCAGTCGGTCAGTCCAGTCCAGTCAGTCAGTCAAGCAGTCAGTCAGTCAGTCACTTAAGCAGTCAATCAGTCAGTCAGTCATGCAGTCACTCAGTCAGTTAGGCAGTCAGTCATTCAGTCTCAGTCAGTCAGTCAGTCCAATCAGTCAGTCACTCAGTCAGTCAGGCAGTCAGTCAGTCAGTCTCAGTCACTCAGTTAGTCATTCAGTCAGTCAGTCAAGCAATTTAGTCAGCCTCATTCAGTCATTCTGTCAGTCAGTCAGTCAGTTAGTCATTCAGTCACTCAGTCTCAGTCAGTCAGTCAGTCTGTCAGTCGGTCAGTCCAGACCAGTCAGTCAGTCAAGCAGTCAGTCATTCAGTCTCAGTCAGACAGTCAGTCAGTCCAATCAGTCAATCACTCAGTCAGTTAGGCAGTCAGTCAGTCAGTGAGTCAGTCTGTCAGTCAGGCAGTCTCAGTCAGGCAGTAAGACTCCGCTCGACAGAGCTCCGATAGCCTAATGGCTAGACCGCTGGTCTTCCAAGCGAATGGCCTGGGTTCGAGTCCCAGCCGGAGCGAATATCTTCAATGTATATATTTCTTTTCTAATTTGAAAATTCTTTTTTTTTTTCAATTTCTTTCCTTTGCAAATATTGATTATTTATGTAGGGAAGAAAATTCTGAGTCAGTTTAATTCTTCGACCGGCAGATTTCAAAGTGTTTAAATAAATAATTACCAAGGTGCATTTTTGTTTTTATTATATTTAAAACTCCGACCGACAGAGCTCCGATAGACTAATGGTTAGAGTGTTGGGCTTCCAAGCGAGTGGCCCTGGCTTCGAGTCCCAGCCTGAACGAAAATCTTCAATGTATATTTTTAGTTTCTAATTTGAAAATTCTTCTTCTTTTTTTTTTTAATTTTTCTCTTTTACAAGTATTGATTATTTATGTAGGGAAGAAAATTCTGAGTCAGTTTAATTTTTCGACCCGCAGATTTCAAAGTGTTTGAATCAATAATTACCAAGGTGCATTTTTTGTTTTTATTATATTTAAAACTTCGACTGACAGAGCTCCGATAGCCTAATGGCTAGACCGTTGGTCTTCCAAGCGAGTAAACTCGGTTCGAGTCCCAGCTGGAACGAATATCTTCAATGTATATATTTCTTTTCTAATTTGAAAATTCTTTTTTTTTTTCAATTTCTTTCTTTTGCAAATATTGATTATTTATGTTGTGAAGAAACTTCTGAGTCAGTTTAATTTTTCGACCCGAAGATTTTAAGGTGTTTAAATAAACAATTACCAAGGTGCATTTTTTGTTTTTATTATATTTAAAACTCCCACCGACAGAGCTCCGATAGCCTAATGGCTAGACCGTTGGGTTCCAAGCGCGTGGTACTGGGTTCGAGTCCCGGCCGGAACGAAAATCTTCGATGTATATATTTCTTTTCTAATTTGAAAATTCTTTTTTTTTTTTTTTCATTTTCTTTCTTTTGCAAATATCGATTATTTATGTACGGAAGAAAATTCTGAGTCAGTTTAATCATTCGACCTTTAGATTTCAAAGATTTTAGATCAATAATTACCAAGGTGCATTTTTTGTTTTTATTATAATTAAGACACCAGCCAACCGAGATCCGATAGTCCATTGGCGAGAGCGTTGGGCTTCCATGCGTGTGGCCCTTTTTTCGAATCCCAGCCGGAAAGAAAATCTTAAATGCATGTATTTTTTCTAATTTGATAATTTTTTTTTATTTTTCCCTTTTGCGAAGTCAGTCAGTCAGTCCGACAGTCAATCAGTCAGTCTCTGTCAGCCAGTCAGTCTGTCAGTCGGTCAGTCCAGTCCAGTCAGTCAGTCAAGCAGTCAGTCAGTCAGTCACTTAAGCAGTCAATCAGTCAGTCAGTCATTCAGTCACACAGTCAGTTAGGCAGTCAGTCATTCAGTCTCAGTCAGTCAGTCAGTCAGTCCAGTCAGTCAGTCACTCAGTCAGTCAGGCAGTCAGTCAGTCAGTCTCAGTCAGTCAGTTAGTCATTCAGTCAGTCAGTCAAGCTATTTAGTCAGCCTCATTCAGTCATTCTGTCAGTCAGTCAGTCAGATAGTCATTCAGTCACTCAGTCTCAGTCAGTCTGTCAGTCTGTCAGTCGGTCAGTCCAGACCTGTCAGTCAGTCAAGCAGTCAGTCATTCAGTCTCAGTCAGACAGTCAGTCAGTCCAATCAGTCAATCACTCAGTCAGTTAGGCAGTCAGTCAGTCAGTCTCAGTCAGTCATTTAGTCTCAGTCAGTCAGTCAGTCAGTCCAGTCCAGTCTCAGTCAGTCAGGCAGTCAGTCAGTCAGTCTCGGTCAGTCAGTCAGTCTCGGTCAGTCAGTGAGTCAGTCAGTCAATCAGTATCAGTCAGTCAGTCAGTATCGGAAAGTCAGTCAGTATCAGCCAGTCATTCAGTCAGTCTGTCAGTCAGTCAGTCTGTCAGTCAGTCAGTCAGTTAGTCATTCAGTCAGTCAGTCTCAGTCAGTCAGTCAGTCTGTCAGTCGGTCAGTCCAGACCAGTCAGTCAGTCAAGCAGTCAGTCATTCAGTCTCAGTCAGACAGTCAGTCAGGCCAATCAGTCAGTCACTCAGTCAGTTAAGCAGTCAGTCAGTCAGTCTCAGTCAGTCAGTTAGTCATTCAGCCAGTCAATCAAGCAGTCAGTCATTTAGTCTCAGTCAGTCAGTCAGTCAGTCAGTCCTGTCTCAGTCAGTCAGGCAGTCAGTCAGTCAGTCTCGGTCAGTCAGTCAGTCTCGGTCAGTCAGTGAGTCAGTCAGTCAATCAGTATCAGTCAGTCAGTTAGTATCAGTCAGTCAGTCAGTATCAGTCAGTCATTCAGTCAATCTGTCAGTCAGGCAGTCTCAGTCAGGCAGTAAGACTCCGACCGACAGAACTCCGATAGCTAATGGCTAGACCGTTGGTCTTCCAAGCGAATGGCCTGGGTTCGAGTCCCAGCCGGAACGAATATCTTCAATGTATATATTTCTTTTCGAATTTGAAAATTCTTTTTTTTTTCAATTTTTTTTTTTGCAAATATTGATTATTTATGTAGGGAAGAAAATTCTGAGTCAGTTTAATTTTTCGAAACGCAGAATTCAAAGTGTTTAGATAAATAATTACCAAGATGCAATTTTTGATTTTATTATATTTAAAACTCCGACCGTCAGAGATCTGCTAGACTAATGGCTAGAGTGGTGGGCTTCCAAGCGAGTGGCCCTGGTTTCGAGTCCCAGCCTGCGCGAAAATCTTCAATTTATATTTTTAGTTTCTAATTTGAAAATTCTTCTTCTTTTTTTTTAATTTTTCTCTTTTGCGAATATTGATTATTTATGTAGGGAGAAAAATTCTGAGTCAATTTAAATATTCGACCTGTAGATTTCAAAGTGTTTGAATCAATAATTAAAAAGGTGCATTTTTTGTTTTTATTATATTTAAGACTTCAATCGACAGAGCTCCGATAGCCTAATGGCTAGACCGTTGGGTTCCAAGCGCGTGGTACTGGGTTCGAGTCGCGGCCGGAACGAAAATCTGCACTGTATATATTTCTTTTCTAATTTGAAGATTCTTTTTTTTTTTCATTTTCTTTCTTTTGCAAATATCGATTATTTATGTGCAGAAGAAAATTCTGAGTCAGTTTAATCATTCGACCTTTAGATTTCAAAGATTTTAGATCAATAATTACCAAGGTGCATTTTTTTGTTTTTATTATAATTAAGACACCGACCGACCGAGATCCGATAGTATATTGGCGAGAGCGTTGGGCTTCCATGCGTGTCGCCCTGGGTTCAAATCCCAGCCGGAAAGGAAATCTTAAATGCAAATATTTTTTTCCAATTTGATAATTCTTTTTTTTTTTATTTTTCCCTTTTGCGAAGTCAGTCAGTCAGTCCAACAGTCAATCAGACAAGCACTCAGTCATTCAGTCTCAGTCAGTCAGTCCAGTCAGTCAGTCACTCAGTCAGTTAGGCAGTCAGTCAGTCAGTCTCAGTCAGTCAGTCATTCAGTCAGTCAGTCAGTCAGTCAATCAGTCAGTCATTTAATCTCAATCAGTCAGTCATTCAGTCAGTCAGTCAGTCAGGCAGTCAGTCAGTCAATCAGACGGTCAGTCCTGTCCAGTCAGTTAGTCAGTCAAGCAGTCAGTCAGTCTCAGTCAGTCAGTCAGTCAGTCTCAGTCAGTCAGTCAGTCAGTCAGTCCAGTCCAGTCTCAGTCAGTCAGTCAGTCAGTCTCGGTCAGTCAGTCAGTCAGTCATTCAGTCAGTCAGTCAGTCAGGCAGTCAGTCAGTCAGTCAGCCTTATTCAGTCAGTCTGTCAGTCAGTCAGTCAGTCAGCCTTATTCAGTCAGTCTGTCAGTCAGTCAGTCGGTCAGTCCTGTCCAGTCAGTTAGTCAGTCAAGCAGTCAGTCAGGCAGTCAAGCAGTCAGTCAGTCAGTGTCAGTCAGTCAGTCAGTGTCAGTCAGTCATTTAGTCATTCAGTCAGTCAGTGAAATAGTCAGTCAGACAGTCAAGCAGTCAGTCAGTCAGTCTCAGTCAGTCAGTTAGTCAGTCAGTCAGTCAGTCAGTGCAGTCTCAGTCAGTCAGGCAGTTAGTCAGTCAGTGAGTCAGTCAGTCAGTCTCGGTCAGTCAGTGAGTCAGTCAGTCAGTCAGTATCAGTCAGTCAGTGAGTCAGTCTGTCAGTCAGGCAGTCTCAGTCAGGCAGTAAGACTACGCTCGACAGAACTCCGATAGCCTAATGGCTAGACCGCTGGTCTTCCAAGCGAATGGCCTGGGTTCGAGTCCCAGCCGGAGCGAATATCTTCAATGTATATATTTCTTTTCTAATTTGAAAATTCTTTTTTTTTTCAATTTCTTTCCTTTGCAAATATTGATTATTTATGTAGGGAAGAAAATTCTGAGTCAGTTTAATTTTTCGACCGGCAGATTTCAAAGTGTTTAAATAAATAATTACCAAGGTGCAATTTTGTTTTTATTATATTTTATACACCGACCGACAGAGCTCCGATAGACTAATGGTTAGAGTGTTGGGCTTCCAAGCGAGTGGCCATGGTTTCGAGTCCCAGCCTGAACGAAAATCTTCAATGTACATTTTTAGTTTCTAATTTGAAAATTCTTCTTCTTTTTTTTTTGATTTTTCTCTGTTACAAGTATTGATTATTTATGTAGGGAAGAAAATTCTGAGTCAGTTTAATTTTTCGACCCGCAGATTTCAAAGTGTTTGAATCAATAATTACCAAGGTGCATTTTTTGTTTTTATTATATTTAAAACTCCGACCGACAGAGATCCGATAGCCTAATGGCTAGACCGTTGGTCTTCCAAGCGAGTGGCCTGGGTTCGAATCCCACCCGGAGCGAATATCTTCAATGTATATATTTCATTTCTAATTTGAAAGTTATTTTTTTTTTCAATTTCTTTCTTTTGAAAATATTGATTATTTATGTAGGGAAGAAACTTCTAAGTCAGTTTAATTTTTCGACCCGAAGATTTTAAGGTGTTTAAATAAACAATTACCAAGGTGCATTTTTTGTTTTTATTATATTTAAAACTCCCACCGACAGAGCTCCCATAGACTAATGGCTAGAGTGTTAGGCTTCCAAGCGAGTGGCCCTGGGTTCGAGTCCCAGCCTGAACGAAAAGCTTCAATGTATACTTTTAGTTTCTAATTTGAAAATTCTTCTTTTTTTTTTTAAATTTTTCTCTTTTGCGAATATTGATTATTTATGTAGGGAGAAAAATTCTGAGTCAGTTTAATTATTCGACCTCTAAATTTCAAAGTGTTGGAATCAATAATTACCAAGGTGCATTTTTTGTTTTTATTATATTCAAGACTTCCAACAACAGAGCTCCGATAGCCTAATGGCTAGACCGTTGAGTTCCAAGCGCGTGGTACTGGGTTCGAGTCCCGGCCGGGACGAAAATCTTCAATGTATGTTTTTCTTTTCTAATTTGAAAATTCATTATTTTTCGTTTTTTTTCTTTTGCAAATATCGATCATTTATGTACGGAAGAAAATTCTGAGTCAGTTTAATTATTCGACCTGTAGATTTCAAAGATTTTAGATCAATAATTACCGAGGTGCATTTTTTGTTTTTATTATAATTAAGACACCGGCCAACCGCGATCCGATAGTCCATTGGCGAGAGCGTTGGGCTTCCATGCGTGTGGCCCTGGGTTCGAATCCCAGCCGGAATGAAAATCTTAAATGCATGTATTTTTTTCTAATTTGATAAATATTTTTTATTTTTCCCTTTTGCGAAGTCAGTCAGTCAGTCCGACAGTCAATCGGTCAGTCTCTGTCAGTCAGTCAGTCTGTCAGTCGGTCAGTCCAGCCCAGTCAGTCAGTCAAGCAGTCAGTCAGTCAGTCTCAGTCAGTCAGTTAGTCCTTCAGCCAGTCAGTCAAGCAGTCAGTCATTTAGTCTCAGTCAGTCAGTGATTCAGTCAGTCAGTCAGTCAGTCAGTCAGTCAGTCGGTCAGTCGGTCAGTCCTGTCCAGTCAGTTAGTCAGTCAAGCAGTCAGTCAGTCTCAGTCAGTCAGTCAGTCAGTCAGTCTCAGTCAGTCAGTCCAGTCCAGTCCAGTCTCAGTCAGTCTGTCAGTCAGTCAGTCGGTCAGTCCTGTCTAGTCAGTGTCAGTCAGTCATTTAGTCATTCAGTCAGTCAGTGAAATAGTCAGTCAGACAGTCAAGCAGTCAGTCAGTCAGTCTCAGTCAGTCAGTTAGTCAGTCAGTCAGTCATTCAGTCAGTCAGTCCAGTCTCAGTCAGTCAGGCAGTTAGTCAGTCAGTCTCGGTCAGTCAGTCATTCAGTCAGTCTGTCCAGTCTCAGTCAGTCAGGCAGTTAGTCAGTCAGTCTCGGTCAGTCAGTGACTCAGTCAGGCAGTCTCAGTCAGGCAGTAAGACTCCGCGCGACAGAACTCCGATAGCCTAATGGCTAGACCGCTGGTCTTCCAAGCGAGCGGCCTGGGTTCGAGTCCCAGCCGGAGCGAATATATTCAAAGTATATATTTCTTTTCTAATTTGAAGATTCTTTTTTTTTTCAATTTCTTTCTTTTGCAAATATCGATTATTTATGTACGGAAGAAAATTCTGAGTCAGTTTAATCATTCGACCTTTAGATTTCAAAGATTTTAGATCAATAATTGCCAAGGTGCATTTTTTGTTTTTATTATAATTAAGACACAGACCGACAGAGATCCAATAGTATATTGTCGATAGCGTTGGGCTTCCATGCGTGTCGCCCTGGGTTCAAATCCCAGCCGGAAAGGAAATCTTAAATGTAAATATTTTTTTCTAATTTGATAATTTTTTTTTTTTTATTTTTCCCTTTTCGAAGTCATTCAATCAGTCCGACAGTCAATCAGTCAAGCACTCAGTCATTCAGTCTCAGTCAGTCAGTCCAGTCAGTCAGTCACTCAGTCAGTTAGGCAGTCAGTCAGTCAGTCTCAGTCAGTCAGTTAGTCCTTCAGCCAGTCAGTCAAGCAGTCAGTCTTTTAGTCTCAGTCAGTCAGTCATTCAGTCAGTCAGTCAGTCAGGCAGTCAGTCAGTCAGTCAGTCGGTCAGTCCTGTCCAGTCAGTTAGTCAGTCAAGCAGTCAGTCAGTCTCAGTCAGTCAGTCAGTCAGTTAGTCAGTCCAGTCCAGTCTCAGTCAGTCAGTCAGTCAGTCTCGGTCAGTCAGTCAGTCAGTCATTCAGTCAGTCAGTCAGTCAGGCAGTCAGTCAGTCAGTCAGCCTTATTCAGTCAGTCTGTCAGTCAGTCAGTCAGTCAGCCTTATTCAGTCAGTCTGTCAGTAAGTCAGTCGGTCAGTCCTGTCCAGTCAGTTAGTCAGTCAAGCAGTCAGTCAGTCAGTCTCAGTCATTCAGTTAGTCAGTTAGTCAGTCAGTCAGTCAGTCAGTCCAGTCTCAGTCAGTCGGGCTGTTAGTCAGTCAGTCTCGGTCAGTCAGTCAGTCTCGGTCAGTCAATGAGTCAGTCAGTCAGTCTCGGTCAGTCAGTGAGTCAGTCAGTCTGTCAGTATCAGTCAGTTAGTGAGTCAATCTGTCAGTCAGGCAGTCTCAGTCAGGCAGTAAGACTCCGCGCGACAGAACTCCGATAGCCTAATGGCTAGACCGCTGGTCTTCCAAGCGAGTGGCCTGGGTTCGAGTCCCAGCCGGAGCGAATATTTTCAATGTTTATGTTTCTTTTCTAATTAGAAAATTCTTTTTTTTTTTTCAATTTCTTTCCTTTGCAAATATTGATTATTTATGTAGGGAAGAAAATTCTGAGTCAGTTTAATTTTTCGACCGGCAGATTTCAAAGTGTTTAAATAAATAATGACCAAGGTGCATTTTTGTTTTTATTATATTTAAAACTCCGATCTACAGAGCAGCGATAGACTAATGGTTAGAGAGTTGGGCTTCCAAGCGAGTGGCCCTGGGTTCGAGTCCCAGCCTGAACGAAAATCTTCAATGTATATTTTTAGTTTCTAATTTGAAAATTCTTCTTCTTTTTTTTTAATTTTTCTCTTTTACAAGTATTCATTATTTATGTAGGGAAGAAAATTCTGAGTCAGTTTAATTTTTCGACCCGCAGATTTCAAAGTGTTTGAATCATTAATTACCAAGGTGCATTTTTTGCTTTTATTATATTTAAAACTCCCACCGACAGAGCTCCCATAGACTAATGTCCAGAGTGTTAGGCTTCCAAGCGAGTGGCCCTGGGTTCGAGACCCAGCCTGAACGAAAATCTTCAATGTATACTTTTAGTTTCTAATTTGAAAATTCTTCTTTTTTTTTAAATTTTTCTCTTTTGCGAATATTGATTATTTAAGTAGGGAGAAAAATTCTGAGTCAGTTTAATTATTCGTCCTGTAAATTTCAAAGTGTTTGAATCAATAATTACCAAGGTGCATTTTTTGTTTTTATTATATTTAAGACTTCCATCGACAGAGCTCCGATAGCCTAATAGCTAGACCGTTGGGTTCCAAGCACGTGGTACTAGGTTCGAGTCCCGGCCAGAACGAATGTCTTCAATGTATATATTTCTTTTCTAATTTGAAAATTATTTTTTTTTCATTTTCTTTCTTTTGCAAATATCGATTATTTATGTACGGAAGAAAATTCTGAGTCAGTTTAATTATTCGACCTGTAGATTTCAAAGATTTTAGATCAATAATTACCAACGTGCATTTTTTGTTTTTATCATAATTAAGACACCGGCCAACCGAGATCCGATAGTCCATTGGCGAGAGCGTTGGGCTTCCATGCGTGTGGCCCTGGGTTCGAATCCCAGCCGGAAAGAAAATCTTAAATGCATGTATTTTTTGATATTTTTTTTTTATTTTTCCCTTTTGCGAAGTCAGTCCGACAGTCAATCAGTCAGTCTCTGTCAGCCAGTCAGTCTGTCAGTCGGTCAGTCCAGTCCAGTCAGTCAGTCAAGCAGTCAGTCATTCAGTCACTCAAGCAGTCAGTCAGTCAGTTAGTCATTCAGTCACTCAGTCAGTTAGTCATTCAGTCTCAGTCAGTCAGTCCAGTCAGTCAGTCACTCAGTCAGTTAGGCAGTCAGTCAGTCAGTCATTCAGTCAGCCAGTCGGTCAGTCCAGTTCAGTCAGTCAGTTAGTCAGTCAAGCAGTCAGTCAAGCAGGCTCAGTCAGTCAGTTAGTCAGTCAGTCAGTCAGTCCAACCCAGTCTCAGTCAGTCAGGCAGTCAGTCAGTCAGTCTCGGTCAGTCAGTGAGTCAGTCAGTATCAGTCAGTCAGTCTGTCAGTCTGTCAGTCAGGCAGTCTCAGTCAGGCAGTAAGACTCCGACCGACAGAACTCCGATAGCCTAATGGCTAGACCGTTGGTCTTCCAAGCGAGTGGCCTGGGTTCGAGTCCCAGCCGGAACGAATATCCTCAATGTATATATTTCTTTTCTAATTTGAAAATTCTTTTTTTTTCAGTTTCTTTCTTTTGCAAATATTGATTATTTATGTAGGGAAGAAAATTCTGAGTCAGTTTAATTTTTCGAAACGCAGAATTCAAAGTGTTTAGATAAATAATTACCAAGGTGCATTTTTTGATTTTATTATATTTAAAACTCCGATCGTCAGTGCTCTGTTAAACTAATGGCTAGAGTGGTGGGCTTCCAAGCGAGTGGCCCTGGGTTCGAGTCCCAGCCTGAGCGAAAATCTTCAATGTATATTTTTAGTTTCTAATTTGAAAATTCTTCTTCCTTTTTTTTAATTTTTCTCTTTTGCGAATATTGATTATTTATGTAGAGAGAAAAATTCTGAGTCAGTTTAATTATTCGACCTGTAGATTTCAAAGTGTTTGAATCAATAATTAAAAAGGTGCATTTTTTGTTTTTATTATATATAAGACTTCAATCGACGGAGCTCCGATAGCCTGATGGCTAGACCGTTGGGTTCCAAGCGCGTGGTACTATGTTCGAGTCCCGGCCGGAACGAAAATCTTCAATGTATATATTCCTTTTCTAATTTGAAGATTCTTTTTTTTTCAATTTCTTTCTTTTGCAAATATCGATTATTTATGTACGGAAGAAAATTCTGAGTCAGTTTAATCATTCGACCTTTAGATTTCAAAGATTTTAGATCAATAATTACCAAGGTGCATTTTTTGTTTTTATTATAATTAAGACACCGACCAACAGAGATCCGATAGTATATTGGCGGGAGCGTTGGGCTTATATGCGTGTCGCCCTGGGTTCAAATCCCAGCCGGAAAGGAAATCTTAAATGCAAATATTTTTTTCTAATTTTATAATTCTTTTTTTTTTATTTTTCCCTTTTGCGAAGTCAGTCAGTCAGTCCGACAGTCAATCAGTCAAGCACTCAGTCACTCAGTCTCAGTCAGTCAGTCCAGTCAGTCAGTCACTCAGTCAGTTAGGCAGTCAGTCAGTCAGTCTCAGTCAGTCAGTTAGTCCTTCCGCCAGTCAGTCAAGCACTCAGTCATTTAGTCTCAGTCAGTCAGTCATTCAGTCAGTCAGCCTTATTCAGTCAGTCTGTCAGTCAGTCAGTCGGTCAGTCCTGTCCAGTCAGTTAGTCAGTCAAGCAGTCAGTCAGGCAGTCAAGCAGTCAGTCAGTCAGTCTCAGTCAGTCAGTTAGTCAGTCAGTCAGTCAGTCAGTCAGTCAGTCCAGTCTCAGTCAGTCAGGCAGTTAGTCAGTCAGTCTCGGTCAGTCAGTCAGTCAGTCAGTCAGTCAGTCCAGTCTCAGTCAGTCAGGCAGTTAGTCAGTCAGTCAGTCAGTCCAGTCTCAGTCAGTCAGGCAGTTAGTCAGTCAGTCTCGGTCAGTCAGTTAGTCAGTCAGTCAGTCTCGGTCAGTCAGTGAGTCAGTCAGTATCATTCAGTCAGTCTGTCAGTCAGGCAGTCTCAGTCAGGCAGTAAGACTCCGCGCGACAGAACTCCGATAGCCTAATGGCTAGACGTCTTCCAAGCGAGTGGCCTGGGTTCGAGTCCCAGCCGGAGCGAATATCTTCAATGTTTATATTTCTTTTCTAATTTGAAAATTCTTCTTCTTTTTTTTTCAATTTCTCTCCTTTGCGAATATTGATTATTTAAGTAGGGAGAAAAATTCTGAGTCAGTTTAATTTTTCGACCGGCAGATTTCAAAGTGTTTAGATAAATAATTACCAAGGTGCATTTTTTGATTTTATTATATTTAAAACTCCGACTGTCAGAGCTCTGCTAGACTAATGGCTAGAGTGGTGGGCTTCCAAGCGCGTGGTACTGGGTTCGAGTCCCGGCCGGAACGAAAATCTTCAATGTATATATTTCTTTTCTAATTTGAAGATTATTTTTTTCAATTTCTTTCTTTTGCAAATATCGATTATTTATGTACGGAAGAAAATTCTGAGTCAGTTTAATCATTCGACCTTTAGATTTCAAAGATTTTAGATCAATAATTACCAAAGTGCATTTTTTGTTTTTATTATAATTAAGACACCGACCAACAGAGATCTGATAGTATATTGGCGAGAGCGTTGGGCTTACATGCGTGTCGACCTGGGTTCAAATCCAAGCCGGAAAGGAAATCTTAAATGCAAATATTTTCTTCTAATTTTATAATTCTTTTCTTTTATTTTTCCCTTTTGCGAAGTCAGTCAGTCAGTCCGACAGTCAATCAGTCAAGCACTCAGTCACTCAGTCTCAGTCAGTCAGTCCAGTCAGTCAGTCACTCAGTCAGTTAGGCAGTCAGTCAGTCAGTCTCAGTCAGTCAGTTAGTCCTTCAGCCAGTCAGTCAAGCAGTCAGTCATTTAGTCTCAGTCAGTCAGTCATTCAGTCAGTCAGCCTTATTCAGACAGTCTGTCAGTCAGTCAGTCGGTCAGTCCTGTCCAGTCAGTTAGTCAGTCAAGCAGTCAGTCAGGCAGTCAAGCAGTCAGTCAGTCAGTCTCAGTCGGTCAGTTAGTCAGTCAGTCAGTCAGTCAGTCAGTCAGGTCTCAGTCAGTCAGGCAGTTAGTCAGTCAGTCTCGGTCAGTCACTCAGTCAGTCAGTCAGTCAGTCCAGTATCAGTCAGTCAGGCAGTTAGTCAGTCAGTCTCGGTCAGTCAGTGAGTCAGTCAGTCAGTCTCGGTCAGTCAGTATCATTCAGTCAGTGAGTCAGTCTGTCAGTCAGGCAGTCTCAGTCAGGCAGTAAGACTCCGCGCGACAGAACTCCGACAGCCTAATGGCTAGACCGCTGGTCTTCCAAGGAAGAGGCCCTGGGGTCGAGTCCCAGCCTGCGCGAAAATCTTCAATTTATATTTTTAGTTTCTAATTTGAAAATTCTTCTTCTTTATTTTTAAATTTTTCTCTTTTTCGAATATTGATTATTTATGTAGGGAGAAAAATTCTGAGTCAGTTTAATTATACGACCTGTAGATTTCAAAGTGTTTGAATCAATAATTACCAAGGTGCATTTTTTGTTTTTATTATATTTAAGACTTCAATCGACAGAGCTCCGATAGCCTGATGGCTAGACCGCTTGGGTTCCAAGCGCGTGGTACTGGGTTCGAGTCCCGGCCGGAACGAAAATCTTCAATGTATATATTTCTTTTCTAATTTGAAGATTATTTTTTTTCAATTTCTTTCTTTTGCAAATATCGATTATTTATGTAGGGAAGAAAATTCTGAGTCAGTTTAATTTTTCGACCGGCAGATATCAAAGTGTTTAAATAAATAATGACCAAGGTGCATTTTTGTTTTTATTATATTTAAAACTCCGATCTACAGAGCTCCGAAAAACTAATGGTTAGAGTGTTGGGCTTCCAAGCGAGTGGCCCTGGGTTCGAGTCCCAGCCTGAACGAAAATCTTTAATGTATATTTTTAGTTTCTAATTTGAAAATTCTTCTTCTTTTTTTTTAATTTTTCTCTTTTACAAGTATTCATTATTTATGTAGGGAAGAAAATTCTGAGTCAGTTTAATTTTTCGACCCGCAGATTTCAAAGTGTTTGAATCAATAATTACCAAGGTGCATTTTTTGTTTTTATTATATTTAAGACTTCACTCGACAGAGCTCCGATAGCCTGATGGCTGGACCGTTGGGTTCCAAGCGCGTGGTACTGGGTTCGAGTCCCGGCCGGAACGAAAATCTTCAATGTATATATTTCTTTTCTAATTTGAAGATTCTTTTTTTTTCAATTTCTTTCTTTTGCAATTATCGATTATTTATGTACGGAAGAAAATTCTGAGTCAGTTTAATCATTCGACCTTTAGATTTCAAAGATTTTAGATCAATAATTACCAAGGTGCATTTTTTGTTTTTATTATAATTAAGACACCGACCAACAGAGATCCGATAGTATATTGGCGAGAGCGTTGGGCTTACATGCGTGTCGCCCTGGGTTCAAATCCCAGCCGGAAAGGAAATCTTAAATGCAAATATTTTTTTCTAATTTTATAATTCTTTTTTTTTTTATTTTTCCCTTTTGCGAAGTCAGTCAGTCAGTCCGACAGTCAATCAGTCAAGCACTCAGTCACTCAGTCTCAGTCAGTCAGTCCAGTCAGTCAGTCACTCAGTCAGTTAGGCAGTCAGTCAGTCAGTCTCAGTCAGTCAGTTAGTCCTTCAGCCAGTCAGTCAAGCAGTCAGTCATTTAGTCTCAGTCAGTCAGTCATTCAGTCAGTCAGCCTTATTCAGACAGTCTGTCAGTCAGTCAGTCGGTCAGTCCTGTCCAGTCAGTTAGTCAGTCAAGCAGTCAGTCAGGCAGTCAAGCAGTCAGTCAGTCAGTCTCAGTCGGTCAGTTAGTCAGTCAGTCAGTCAGTCAGTCAGTCAGGTCTCAGTCAGTCAGGCAGTTAGTCAGTCAGTCTCGGTCAGTCACTCAGTCAGTCAGTCAGTCAGTCCAGTATCAGTCAGTCAGGCAGTTAGTCAGTCAGTCTCGGTCAGTCAGTGAGTCAGTCAGTCAGTCTCGGTCAGTCAGTATCATTCAGTCAGTGAGTCAGTCTGTCAGTCAGGCAGTCTCAGTCAGGCAGTAAGACTCCGCGCGACAGAACTCCGATAGCCTAATGGCTAGACCGCTGGTCTTCCAAGGAAGAGGCCCTGGGGTCGAGTCCCAGCCTGCGCGAAAATCTTCAATTTATATTTTTAGTTTCTAATTTGAAAATTCTTCTTCTTTATTTTTAAATTTTTCTCTTTTTCGAATATTGATTATTTATGTAGGGAGAAAAATTCTAAGTCAGTTTAATTATACGACCTGTAGATTTCAAAGTGTTTGAATCAATAATTAAAAAGATGCATTTTTTGTTTTTATTATATTTAAGACTTCAATCGACAGAGCTCCGATAGCCTGATGGCTAGACCGCTTGGGTTCCAAGCGCGTGGTACTGGGTTCGAGTCCCGGCCGGAACGAAAATCTTCAATGTATATATTTCTTTTCTAATTTGAAGATTATTTTTTTTCAATTTCTTTCTTTTGCAAATATCGATTATTTATGGACGGAAGAAAATTCTGAGTCAGTTTAATCATTCGACCTTTAGATTTGAAAGATTTTAGATCAATAATTACCAAGGTGCATTTTTTGTTTTTATTATAGTTAAGACACCGACCAACAGAGATCCGACAGTATATTGGCGAGAGCGTTGGGCTTACATGCGTGTCGCCGAGGGTTCAAATCCCAGCTGGAAAGGAAATCTTAAATGCAAATATTTTTTTCTAATTTTATAATTCTTTTTTTTCCCCTTTTGCGAAGTCAGTCAGTCAGTCCGACAGTCAATCAGTCAAGCACTCAGTCACTCAGTCTCAGTCAGTCAGTCCAGTCAGTCAGTCACTCAGTCAGTTAGGCAGTCAGTCAGTCAGTTAGTCCTTCAGCCAGTCAGTCAAGCAGTCAGTCATTTAGTCTCAGTCAGTCAGTCATTCAGTCAGTCAGTCAGTCAGGCAGTCAGTCAGTCAGTCAGTCGGTCAGTCCTGTCCAGTCAGTTAGTCAGTCAAGCAGTCAGTCAGTCTCAGTCAGTCAGTCAGTCAGTCTCAGTCAGTCAGTCAGTCAGTCAGTCAGTCCAGTCCAGTCTCAGTCAGTCAGTCTCGGTCTGTCAGTCAGTCAGTCATTCAGTCAGTCAGTCAGTCAGGCAGTCAGTCAGTCATTCAGCCTTATTCAGTCAGTCTGTCAGTCAGTCAGTCAGTCAGCCTTATTCAGTCAGTCTGTCAGTCAGTCAGCCTTATTCAGTCAGTGTCAGTCAGTCAGTCAGTCAGTGTCAGTCAGTCATTTAGTCATTCAGTCAGTCATTTAGTCATTCAGTGAAATAGTCAGTCATACAGTCAAGCAGTCAGTCAGTCAGTCTCAGTCAGTCAGTTAGTCAGTCAGTCAGTCAGTAAGTCAGTCAGTCAGTCAGTCCAGTCTCAGTCAGTCAGGCAGTTAGTCAGTCAGTCTCGGTCAGTCAGTGAGTCAGTCAGTCAGTCTCGGTCAGTCAGTGAGTCAGTCAGTATCATTCAGTCAGTGAGTCAGTCTGTCAGTCAGGCAGTCTCAGTCAGGCAGTAAGACTCCGCGCGACAGAACTCCGATAGCCTAATGGCTAGACCGCTGGGCTTCCAAGCGAGTGGCCCTGGGTTCGAGTCCCAGCCTGAACGAAAATCTTCAATGTATATTTTTAGTTTCTAATTTGAAAATTCTTCTTCTTTTTTTTTAATTTTTCTCTTTTACAAGTATTCATTTTTTATGTAGGGAAGAAAATTCT
This sequence comes from Uloborus diversus, assembly GCF_026930045.1. Taxonomy (NCBI): domain Eukaryota; kingdom Metazoa; phylum Arthropoda; class Arachnida; order Araneae; family Uloboridae; genus Uloborus; species Uloborus diversus. The sequence continues at coordinate 235,302 of NW_026558310.1, read as the reverse complement.
GAGTCAGTTTAATTTTTCGACCCGCAGATTTCAAAGTGTTTGAATCAATAATTACCAAGGTGCATTTTTTGCTTTTATTATATTTAAAACTCCCACCGACAGCGCTCCCATAGACTAATGGCCAGAGTGTTAGGCTTCCAAGCGAGTGGCCCTGGGTTCGAGACCCAGCCTGAACGAAAATCTTCAATGTATACTTTTAGTTTCTAATTTGAAAATTCTTCTTTTTTTTTAAATTTTTCTCTTTTGCGAATATTGATTATTTAAGTAGGGAGAAAAATTCTGAGTCAGTTTAATTATTCGTCCTGTAAATTTCAAAGTGTTTGAATCAATAATTACCAAGGTGCATTTTTTGTTTTTATTATATTTAAGACTTCCGTCGCCAGAGCTCCGATAGCCTAATAGCTAGACCGTTGGGTTCCAAGCACGTGGTACTGGGTTCGTGTCCCGGCCAGAACGAAAATCTTCAATGTATATATTTCTTTTCTAATTTGAAAATTATTTTTTTTTTCATTTTCTTTCTTTTGCAAATATCGATTATTTATGTACGGAAGAAAATTCTGAGTCAGTTTAATTATTCGACCTGTAGATTTCAAAGATTTTAGATCAATAATTACCAACGTGCATTTTTTGTTTTTATCATAATTAAGACACCGGCCAACCGAGATCCGATAGTCCATTGGCGAGAGCGTTGGGCTTCCATGCGTGTGGCCCTGGGTTCGAAGCCCAGCCGGAAAGAAAATCTTAAATGCATGTATTTTTTTCTAATTTGATAATTTTTTTTTTATTTTTCCCTTTTGCGAAGTCAGTCAGTCAGTCTCTGTCAGCCAGTCAGTCTGTCAGTCGGTCAGTCCAGTCCAGTCAGTCAGTCAAGCAGTCAGTCATTCAGTCACTCAAGCAGTCAGTCAGTCAGTTAGTCATTCAGTCACTCAGTCAGTTAGGCAGTTAGTCATTCAGTCTCAGTCAGTCAGTCCAGTCAGTCAGTCACTCAGTCAGTTAGGCAGTCAGTCAGTCAGTCATTCAGTCAGCCAGTCGGTCAGTCCAGTTCAGTCAGTCAGTTAGTCAGTCAAGCAGTCAGTCAAGCAGGCTCAGTCAGTCAGTTAGTCAGTCAGTCAGTCAGTCCAACCCAGTCTCAGTCAGTCAGGCAGTCAGTCAGTCAGTCTCGGTCAGTCAGTGAGTCAGTCAGTATCAGTCAGTCAGTCTGTCAGTCTGTCAGTCAGGCAGTCTCAGTCAGGCAGTAAGACTCCGACCGACAGAACTCCGATAGCCTAATGGCTAGACCTGTGGTCTTCCAAGCGAGTGGCCTGGGTTCGAGTCCCAGCCGGAACGAATATCCTCAATGTATATATTTCTTTTCTAATTTGAAAATTCTTTTTTTTTCAGTTTCTTTCTTTTGCAAATATTGATTATTTATGTAGGGAAGAAAATTCTGAGTCAGTTTAATTTTTCGAAACGCAGAATTCAAAGTGTTTAGATAAATAATTACCAAGGTGCATTTTTTGATTTTATTATATTTAAAACTCCGACCGTCAGTGCTCTGTTAGACTAATGGCTAGAGTGGTGGGCTTCCAAGCGAGTGGCCCTGGGTGCGAGTCCCAGCCTGAGCGAAAATCTTCAATTTATATTTTTAGTTTCTAATTTGAAAATTCTTCTTCTTTTTTTTTAATTTTTCTCTTTTGCGAATATTGATTATTTATGTAGAGAGAAAAATTCTGAGTCAGTTTAATTATTCGACCTGTAGATTTCAAAGTGTTTGAATCAATAATTAAAAAGGTGCATTTTTTGTTTATATTATATATAAGACTTCAATCGACAGAGCTCCGATAGCCTGATGGCTAGACCGTTGGGTTCCAAGCGCGTGGTACTGGGTTCTTGTCCCGGCCGGAACGAAAATCTTCAATGTATATATTCCTTTTCTAATTTGAAGATTCTTTTTTTTTCAATTTCTTTCTTTTGCAAATATCGATTATTTATGTACGGAAGAAAATTCTGAGTCAGTTTAATCATTCGACCTTTAGATTTCAAAGATTTTAGATCAATAATTACCAAGGTGCATTTTTTGTTTTTATTATAATTAAGACACCGACCAACAGAGATCCGATAGTATATTGGCGGGAGCGTTGGGCTTACATGCGTGTCGCCCTGGTTTCAAATCCCAGCCGGAAAGGAAATCTTAAATGCAAATATTTTTTTCTAATTTTATAATTCTTTTTTTTTTTATTTTTCCCTTTTGCGAAGTCAGTCAGTCAGTCCGACAGTCAATCAGTCAAGCACTCAGTCACTCAGTCTCAGTCAGTCAGTCCAGTCAGTCAGTCACTCAGTCAGTTAGGCAGTCAGTCAGTCAGTCTCAGTCAGTCAGTTAGTCCTTCAGCCAGTCAGTCAAGCAGTCAGTCATTTAGTCTCAGTCAGTCAGTCATTCAGTCAGTCAGCCTTATTCAGTCAGTCTGTCAGTCAGTCAGTCGGTCAGTCCTGTCCAGTCAGTTAGTCAGTCAAGCAGTCAGTCAGGCAGTCAAGCAGTCAGTCAGTCAGTCTCAGTCAGTCAGTTAGTCAGTCAGTCAGTCAGTCAGTCAGTCCAGTCTCAGTCAGTCAGGCAGTTAGTCAGTCAGTCTCGGTCAGTCAGTCACTCAGTCAGTCCAGTCTCAGTCAGTCAGGCAGTTAGTCAGTCAGTCTCGGTCAGTCAGTGAGTCAGTCAGTCAGTCTCGGTCAGTCAGTGAGTCAGTCAGTATCATTCAGTCAGTGAGTCAGTCTGTCAGTCAGGCAGTCTCAGTCAAGCAGTCAGTCATTTAGTCTCAGTCAGTCAGTCATTCAGTCAGTCAGTCAGTCAGGCAGTCCTGTCCAGTCAGTCAGTCGGTCAGTCCTGTCCAGTCAGTTAGTCAGTCAAGCAGTCAGTCAGTCTCAGTCAGTCAGTCAGTCAGTCAGTCTCAGTCAGTCAGTCAGTCAGTCAGTCAGTCCAGTCCGGTCTCAGTCAGTCAGTCAGTCAGTCTCGGTCAGTCAGTCAGTCAGTCATTCAGTCAGTCAGTCAGTCAGGCAGTCAGTCAGTCATTCAGCCTTATTCAGTCAGTCAGTCAGTCAGTCAGTCGGTCAGTCCTGTCCAGTCAGTTAGTCAGTCAAGCAGTCAGTCAGGCAGTCAAGCAGTCAGTCAGTCAGTGTCAGTCAATCATTTAGTCATTCAGTCAGTAAGTGAAATAGTCAGTCATACAGTCAAGCAGTCAGTCAGTCAGTCTCAGTCAGTCAGTTAGTCAGTCAGTCAGTCAGTCAGTCAGTCAGTTCAGTCTCAGTCAGTCAGGCAGTTAGTCAGTCAGTCTCGGTCAGTCAGTGAGTCAGTCAGTCAGTCTCGGTCAGTCAGTGAGTCAGTCAGTATCATTCAGTCAGTGAGTCAGTCTGTCAGTCAGGCAGTCTCAGTCAGGCAGTAAGACTCCGCGCGACAGAACTCCGATAGCCTAATGGCTAGACCGCTGGTCTTCCAAGCGAGTGGCCTGGGTTCGAGTCCCAGCCGGAGCGAATATCTTCAATGTTTATATTTCTTTTCTAATTTGAAAATTCTTTTTTTTTTCAATTTCTTTCCTCTGCAAATATTGATTATTTATGTAGGGAAAAAAATTCTGAGTCAGTTTAATTTTTCGACCGGCAGATTTCAAAGTGTTTAAATAAATAATGACCAAGGAGCATTTTTGTTTTTATTATATTTAAAACTCCGATCTACAGAGCTCCGATAGACTAATGGTTAGAGTGTTGGGCTTCCAAGCGAGTGGCCCTGGGTTCGAGTCCCAGCCAGAACGAAAATCTTCAATGTATATTTTTAGTTTCTAATTTGAAAATTCTTCTTCTTTTTTTTTAATTTTTCTCTTTTACAAGTATTCATTATTTATGTAGGGAAGAAAATTCTGAGTCAGTTTAATTTTTCGACCCGCAGATTTCAAAGTGTTTGAACCAATAATTAAAAAGGTGCATTTTTTGTTTTTATTATATTTAAGACTTCAATCGACAGAGCTGCGATAGCCTGATGGCTAGACCGTTCGGTTCCAAGCGCGTGGTACTGGGTTCGAGTCCCGGCCGGAACGAAAATCTTCAATGTATATATTTCTTTTCTAATTTGAAGATTCTTTTTTTTTCAAATTCTTTCTTTTGCAAATATCGATTATTTATGTACGGAAGAAAATTCTGAGTCAGTTTAATCATTCGACCTTTACATTTCAAAGATTTTAGATCAATAATTACCAAGGTGCATTTTTTGTTTTTATTATAATTAAGACACCGACCAACAGAGATCCGATAGTATATTGGCGAGAGCGTTGGGCTTACATGCGTGTCGCCCTGGGTTCAAATCCCAGCCGGAAAGGAAATCTTAAATGCAAATATTTTTTTCTAATTTTATAATTCTTTTTTTTTATTTTTCCCTTTTGCGAAGTCAGTCAGTCAGTCCGACAGTCAATCAGTCAAGCACTCTGTCACTCAGTCTCAGTCAGTCAGTCCAGTCAGTCAGTCACTCAGTCAGTTAGGCAGTCAGCCAGTCAGTCTCAGTCAGTCAGTTAGTCCTTCAGCCAGTCAGTCAAGCAGTCAGTCATTTAGTCTCAGTCAGTCAGTCATTCAGTCAGTCGGCCTTATTCAGTCAGTCTGTCAGTCAGTCAGTCGGTCAGTCCTGTCCAGTCAGTTAGTCAGTCAAGCAGTCAGTCAGGCAGTCAAGCAGTCAGTCAATCAGTCTCAGTCAGTCAGTTAGTCAGTCAGTCAGTCAGTCAGTCAGTCCAGTCTCAGTCAGTCAGGCAGTTAGTCAGTCAGTCTCGGTCAGTCAGTCAGGCAGTCAGTCAGTCATTCAGTCAGTCAGGCAGTCAGTCAGTCAGTCAGTCGGTCAGTCCTGTCCAGTTAGTTAGTCAGTCAAGCAGTCAGTCAGTCTCAGTCAGTCAGTCAGTCAGTCTCAGTCAGTCTCAGTCAGTCAGTCAGTCAGTCAGTCAGTCCAGTCCCGTCTCAGTCAGTCAGTCAGTCAGTCTCGGTCAGTCAGTCAGTCAGTCATTCAGTCAGTCAGTCAGTCAGGCAGTCAGTCAGTCAGTCAGCCTTATTCAGTCAGTCGGTCAGTCCTGTCCAGTCAGTCAGGCAGTCAAGCAGTCAGTCAGTCAGTGAAATAGTCAGTCAGACAGTCAAGCAGTCAGTCAGTCAGTCTCAGTCAGTCAGTTAGTCAGTCAGTCAGTCAGTCAGTCAGTCAGTCCAGTCTCAGTCAGTCAGGCAGTTAGTCAGTCAGTCTCGGTCAGTCATTGAGTCAGTCAGTCAGTCAGTATCAGTCAGTCAGTGAGTAAGTCTGTCAGTCAGGCAGTCTCAGTCAGGCAGTAAGACTCCGCGCGACAGAACTCCGATAGCCTAATGGCTAGACCGCTTGTCTTCCAAGCGAGTGGGCTGGGTTCGAGTCCCAGCCGGAGCGAATATCTTCAATGTATATATTTCTTTTCTAATTTGAAAATTCTTTTTTTTTTCAATTTCTTTCCTTTGCAAATATTGATTATTTATGTAGGGAAGAAAATTCTGAGTCAGTTTAATTTTTCGACCGGCAGATTTCAAAGTGTTTAAATAAATAATTACCAAGGTGCATTTTTGTTTTTATTATATTTAAAACTCCGTCCGACAGAGCTCCGATAGACTAATGGTCAGAGTGTTGCGCTTCCAAGCGAGTGGCCCTGGGTTCGAGTCCCAGCCTGAACGAAAATCTTCAATGTATAATTTTAGTTTCTAATTTGAAAATTCTTCTTCTTTTTTTTAAATTTTTCTCTTTTACGAGTATTGATTATTTATGTAGGGAAGAAAATTCTGAGTCAGTTTAATTTTTCGACCCGCAGATTTCAAAGTGTTTGAATCAATAATTACCAAGGTGCATTTTTTGTTTTTATTATATTTAAAACTCCGACCGACAGCGCTCCGATAGCTAATGGCTAGACCGTTGGTCTTCCAAGCGAATGGCCTGGGTTCGAGTCCCAGCCGGAACGAATATCTTCAATGTATATATTTCTTTTCGAATTTGAAAATTCTTTTTTTTTTTCAATTTTTTTCTTTGCAAATATCGATTATTTATGAACGGAAGAATATTCTGAGTCAGTTTAATCATTCGACCTTTACATTTCAAAGATTTTAGATCAATAATTACCAAGGTGCATTTTTTGTTTTTATTATAATTAAGACACCGACCAACAGAGATCCGATAGTATATTGGCGAGAGCGTTGGGCTTTCATGCGTGTCGCCCTGGGTTCAAATCCCAGCCGGAAAGGAAATCTTAAATGCAAATATTTTTTTCTAATTTTATAATTCTTTTTTTTTTATTTTTCCCTTTTGCGAAGTCAGTCAGTCAGTCCGACAGTCAATCAGTCAAGCACTCAGTCAGTCAGTCTCAGTCAGTCAGTCCAGTCAGTCAGTCACTCAGTCAGTTAGGCAGTCAGTCAGTCAGTCTCAGTCAGTCAGTTAGTCCTTCAGCCAGTCAGTCAAGCAGTCAGTCATTTAGTCTCAGTCAGTCAGTCATTCAGTCAGTCAGTCAGTCAGGCAGTCAGTCAGTCAGTCAGTCGGTCAGTCCTGTCCAGTCAGTTAGTCAGTCAAGCAGTCAGTCAGTGAGTCAGTCAGTCTCAGTCAGTCAGTCAGTCAGTCAGTCAGTCCAGTCCAGTCTCAGTCAGTCAGTCAGTCAGTCTCGGTCAGTCAGTCAGTCAGTCATTCAGTCAGTCAGTCAGTCAGGCAGTCAGTCAGTCATTCAGCCTTATTCAGTCAGTCAGTCAGTCAGGCAGTCAGTCAGTCATTCAGCCTTATTCAGTCAGTCTGTCAGTCAGTCAGTCAGTCAGCCTTATTCAGTCAGTCTGTCAGTCAGTCAGTCGGTCAGTCCTGTCCAGTCAGTTAGTCAGTCAAGCAGTCAGTCAGGCAGTCAAGCAGTCAGTCAGTCAGTGTCAGTCAGTCATTTAGTCATTCAGTCAGTCAGTGAAATAGTCAGTCATACAGTCAAGCAGTCAGTCAGTCAGTCTCAGTCAGTCAGTCAGTCAGTCAGTTCAGTCTCAGTCAGTCAGGCAGTTAGTCAGTCAGTCTCGGTCAGTCAGTGAGTCAGTCAGTCAGTCTCGGTCAGTCAGTGAGTCAGTCAGTATCATTCAGTCAGTAAGTCAGTCTGTCAGTCAGGCAGTCTCAGTCAGGCAGTAAGACTCCGCGCGACAGAACTCCGATAGCCTAATGGCTAGACCGCTGGTCTTCCAAGCGAGTGGCCTGGGTTCGAGTCCCAGCCGGAGCGAATATCTTCAATGTTTATATTTCTATTCTAATTTGAAAATTCTTTTTTTTTCAATTTCTTTCCTTTGCAAATATTGATTATTTATGTAGGGAAGAAAATTCTGAGTCAGTTTAATTTTTCGACCGGCAGATTTCAAAGTGTTTAAATAAATAATGACCAAGGTGCATTTTTGTTTTTATTATATTTAAAACTCCGATCTACAGAGCTGCGATAGACTAATGGTTAGAGTGTTGGGCTTCCAAGCAAGTGGCCCTGGGTTCGAGTCCCAGCCTGAACGAAAATCTTCAATGTATACTTTTAGTTTCTAATTTGAAAATTCTTCTTCTTTTTTTTTAATTTTTCTCTTTTACAAGTATTCATTATTTATGTAGGGAAGAAAATTCTGAGTCAGTTTAATTTTTCGACCCGCAGATTTCAAAGTGTTTGAATCAATAATTACCAAGGTGCATTTTTTGCTTTTATTATATTTAAAACTCCGACCGTCAGTGCTCTGTTAGACTAATGGCTAGAGTGGTGGGCTTCCAAGCGAGTGGCCCTGGGTTCGAGTCCCAGCCTGAGCGAAAATATTCAATTTATATTTTTAGTTTCTAATTTGAAAATTCTTCTTCTTTTTTTTTTTTAATTTTTCTCTTTTGCGAATATTGATTATTTATGTAGAGAGAAAAATTCTGAGTCAGTTTAATTATTCGACCTGTAGATTTCAAAGTGTTTGAATCAATAATTAAAAAGGTGCATTTTTTGTTTTTATTATATATAAGACTTCAATCGACAGAGCTCCGATAGCCTGATGGCTAGACCGTTGGGTTCCAAGCGCGTGGTACTGGGTTCGAGTCCCGGCCGGAACGAAAATCTTCAATGTATATATTCCTTTTCTAATTTGAAGATTCTTTTTTTTTTTCAATTTCTTTCTTTTGCAAATATCGATTATTTATGTACGGAAGAAAATTCTGAGTCAGTTTAATCATTCGACCTTTAGATTTCAAAGATTTTAGATCAATAATTACCAAGGTGCATTTTTTGTTTTTATTATAATTAAGACACCGAACAACAGAGATCCGATAGTATATTGGCGGGAGCGTTGGGCTTACATGCGTGTCGCCCTGGGTTCAAATCCCAGCCGGAAAGGAAATCTTAAATGCAAATATTTTTTTCTAATTTTATAATTCTTTTTTTTTTATTTTTCCCTTTTGCGAAGTCAGTCAGTCAGTCCGACAGTCAATCAGTCAAGCACTCAGTCACTCAGTCTCAGTCAGTCAGTCCAGTCAGTCAGTCACTCAGTCAGTTAGGCAGTCAGTCAGTCAGTCTCAGTCAGTCAGTTATTCCTTCAGCCAGTCAGTCAAGCAGTCAGTCATTTAGTCTCAGTCAGTCAGTCATTCAGTCAGTCAGCCTTATTCAGTCAGTCTGTCAGTCAGTCAGTCGGTCAGTCCTGTCCAGTCAGTTAGTCAGTCAAGCAGTCAGTCAGGCAGTCAAGCAGTCAGTCAGTCAGTCTCAGTCAGTCAGTTAGTCAGTCAGTCAGTCAGTCAGTCAGTCCAGTCTCAGTCAGTCAGGCAGTTAGTCAGTCAGTCTCGGTCAGTCACTCAGTCAGTCAGTCAGTCAGTCCAGTCTCAGTCAGTCAGGCAGTTAGTCAGTCAGTCTCGGTCAGTCAGTGAGTCAGTCAGTCAGTCTCGGTCAGTCAGTGAGTCAGTCAGTATCATTCAGTCAGTGAGTCAGTCTGTCAGTCAGGCAGTCCCAGTCAGGCAGTAAGACTCCGCGCGACAGAACTCCGATAGCCTAATGGCTAGACCGCTGGTCTTCCAAGCGAAAGGCCCTGGGGTCGAGTCCCAGCCTGAACGAAAATCTTCAATGTATACTTTTAGTTTCTAATTTGAAAATTCTTCTTCTTTTTTTTTTAATTTTTCTCTTTTACAAGTATTCATTATTTATGTAGGGAAGAAAATTCTGAGTCAGTTTAATTTTTCGACCCGCAGATTTCAAAGTGTTTGAATCAATAATTACCAAGGTGCATTTTTTGCTTTTATTATATTTAAAACTCCGACCGTCAGTGCTCTGTTAGACTAATGGCTAGAGTGGTGGGCTTCCAAGCGAGTGGCCCTGGGTTCGAGTCCCAGCCTGAGCGAAAATATTCAATTTATATTTTTAGTTTCTAATTTGAAAATTCTTCTTCTTTTTTTTTAATTTTTCTCTTTTGCGAATATTGATTATTTAAGTAGGGAGAAAAATTCTGAGTCAGTTTAATTTTTCGACCTGTAGATTTCAAAGATTTTAGATCAATAATTACCAACGTGCATTTTTTGTTTTTATTATAATTAAGACACCACCCAACCGAGATCCGATAGTCCATTTGCGAGAGCGTTGGGCTTCCATGCGTGTGGCCCTGGGTTCGAATCCCAGCCGGAAAGAAAATCTTAAATGCATGTATTTTTTTCTAATTTGATATTTTTTTTTATTTTTCCCTTTTGCGAAGTCAGTCAGTCAGTCCGAGAGTCAATCAGTCAGTCTCTGTCAGCCAGTCAGTCTGTCAGTCGGTCAGTCCAGTCCAGTCAGTCAGTCAAGCAGTCAGTCATTCAGTCACTCAAGCAGTCAGTCAGTCAGTTAGTCATTCAGTCACTCAGTCAGTTAGGCAGTTAGTCATTCAGTCTCAGTCAGTCAGTCCAGTCAGTCAGTCACTCAGTCAGTTAGGCAGTCAGTCAGTCAGTCATTCAGTCAGCCAGTCGGTCAGTCCAGTTCAGTCAGTCAGTTAGTCAGTCAAGCAGTCAGTCAAGCAGGCTCAGTCAGTCAGTTAGTCAGTCAGTCAGTCAGTCCAACCCAGTCTCAGTCAGTCAGGCAGTCAGTCAGTCAGTCTCGGTCAGTCAGTGAGTCAGTCAGTCAGTCAGTATCAGTCAGTGAGTCAGTCAATCTGTCAGTCTGTCAGTCAGGCAGTCTCAGTCAGGCAGTCTCAGTCAGGCAGTAAGACTCCGAACAACAGAGCTCCGATAGCCTAATGGCTAGACCGTTGGTCTTCCAAGCGAGTGGCCTGGGTTCGAGTCCCAGCCGGAACGAATATCCTCAATGTATATATTTCTTTTCTAATTTGAAAATTCTTTTTTTTTTCAGTTTCTTTCTTTTGCAAATATTGATTATTTATGTAGGGAAGAAAATTCTGAGTCAGTTTAATTTTTCGAAACGCAGAATTCAAAGTGTTTAGATAAATAATTACCAAGGTGCATTTTTTGATTTTATCATATTTAAAACTCCGACCGTCAGTGCTCTGTTAGACTAATGGCTAGAGTGTTGGGCTTCCAAGCGAGTGGCCCTGGGTTCGAGTCCCAGCCTGAGCGAAAGTCTTCAATGTATATTTTAAGTTTCTAATTTGAAAATTCTTCTTCTTTTTTTTAAATTTTTCTCTTTTACGAGTATTGATTATTTATGTAGGAAAGAAAATTCTGAGTCAGTTTAATTTTTCGACCCGCAGATTTCAAAGTGTTTGAATCAATAATTACCAAGGTGCATTTTTTGTTTTTATTATATTTAAAACTCCGACCGACAGCGCTCCGATAGCTAATGGCTAGACCGTTGGTCTTCCAAGCGAATGGCCTGGGTTCGAGTCCCAGCCGGAACGAATATCTTCGATGTATATATTTCTTTTCGAATTTGAAAATTCTTTTTTTTTTTCAATTTTTTTCTTTGCAAATATTGATTATTTATGTAGGGAAGAAAATTCTGAGTCAGTTTAATTTTTCGACCGGCAGATTTCAAAGTGTTTGAATCAATAATTACCAAGGTGCATTTTTTGCTTTTATTATATTTAAAACTCCGACCGTCAGTGCTCTGTTAGACTAATGGCAAGAGTGGTGGGCTTCCAAGCGAGTGGCCCTGGGTTCGAGTCCCGGCCGGAACGAAAATCTTCAATGTATATATTTCTTTTCTAATTTGAAGATTTTTTTTTTTTTTCAATTTCTTTCTTTTGCAAATATCGATTATTTATGTACGGAAGAAAATTCTGAGTCAGTTTAATCATTCGACCTTTAGATTTCAAAGATTTTAGATCAATAATTACCAAGGTGCATTTTTTGTTTTTATTATAATTAAGACACCGACCAACAGAAATCCGATAGTATATTTTCGAGAGCGTTGGGCTTACATGCGTGTCGCCCTGGGTTCAAATCCCAGCCGGAAAGGAAATCTTAAATGCAAATATTTTTTTCTAATTTTATAATTCTTTTTTTTTTATTTTTCCCTTTTGCGAAGTCAGTCAGTCAGTCCGACAGTCAATCAGTCAAGCACTCTGTCACTCAGTCTCAGTCAGTCAGTCCAGTCAGTCAGTCACTCAGTCAGTTAGGCAGTCAGTCAGTCAGTCTCAGTCAGTCAGTTAGTCCTTCAGCCAGTCAGTCAAGCAGTCAGTCATTTAGTCTCAGTCAGTCAGTCATTCAGTCAGTCAGCCTTATTCGGTCAGTCTGTCAGTCAGTCAGTCGGTCAGTCCTGTCCAGTCAGTTAGTCAGTCAAGCAGTCAGTCAGGCAGTCAAGCAGTCAGTCAGTCAGTCTCAGTCAGTCAGTTAGTCAGTCAGTCAGTCAGTCCAGGCTCAGTGAGTCAGGCAGTTAGTCAGTCAGTCTCGGTCAGTCACTCAGTCAGTCAGTCACTCAGTCAGTCAGTCAGTCAGTCCAGTCTCAGTCAGTCAGGCAGTTAGTCAGTCAGTCTCGGTCATTCAGTGAGTCAGTCAGTCAGTCTCGGTCAGTCAGTGAGTCAGTCAGTATCATTCAGTCAGTGAGTCAGTCTGTCAGTCAGGCAGTCTCAGTCAGGCAGTAAGACTCCGCGCGACAGAACTCCGATAGCCTAATGGCTAGACCGCTGGTCTTCCAAGCGAAAGGCCCTGGGGTCGAGTCCCAGCCTGCGCGAAAATCTTCAATTTATATTTTTAGTTTCTAATTTGAAAATTCTTCTTCTTTTTTTTTTAATTTTTCTCTTTTTCGAATATTGATTATTTATGTAGGGAGAAAAATTCTGAGTCAGTTTAATTATACGACCTGTAGATTTCAAAGTGTTTGACTCAATAATTAAAAATATGCATTTTTTGTTTTTATTATATTTAAGACTTCGATCGACCGAGCTCCGATAGCCTGATGGCTAGACCGCTTGGGTTCCCAGCGTGTGGTACTGGGTTCGAGTCCCGGCCGGAACGAAAATCTTCAATGTATTTATTTCTTTTCTAATTTGAAGATTATTTTTTTTCAATTTCTTTCTTTTGCAAATATCGATTATTTATGTACGGAAGAAAATTCTGAGTCAGTTTAATCATTCGACCTTTAGATTTCAAAGATTTTAGACCAATAATTACCAAGGTGCATTTTTTGTTTTTATTATTGTTAAGACACCGACCAACAGAGATCCGATAGTATATTGGCGAGAGCGTTGGGCTTACATGCGTGTCGCCCTGGGTTCAAATCCCAGCCGGAAAGGAAATCTTAAATGCAAATATTTTTTTCTAATTTTATAATTCTTTTTTTTTTATTTTTCCCTTTTGCGAAGTCAGTCAGTCAGTCTCAGTCAGTCAGTTAGTCAGTCAGTCAGTCAGTCAGGCCAGTCTCAGTCAGTCAGGCAGTTAGTCAGTCAGTCTCGGTCAGTCAGTGAGTCAGTCAGTCAGTCTCGGTCAGTCAGTGAGTCAGTCAGTATCATTCAGTCAGTGAGTCAGTCTGTCAGTCAGGCAGTCTCAGTCAGGCAGTAAGACTCCGCGCGACACAACTCCGATAGCCTAATGGCTAGACCGCTGGTCTTCCAAGCGAAAGGCCCTGGGGTCGAGTCCCAGCCTGCGCGAAAATCTTCAATTTATATTTTTAGTTTCTAATTTGAAAATTCTTCTTCTTTTTTTTAAATTTTTCTCTTTTACGAGTATTGATTATTTATGTAGGAAAGAAAATTCTGAGTCAGTTTAATTTTTCGACCCGCAGATTTCAAAGTGTTTGAATCAATAATTACCAAGGTGCATTTTTTGTTTTTATTATATTTAAAACTCCGACCGACAGCGCTCCGATAGCTAATGGCTAGACCGTTGGTCTTCCAAGCGAATGGCCTGGGTTCGAGTCCCAGCCGGAACGAATATCTTCGATGTATATATTTCTTTTCGAATTTGAAAATTCTTTTTTTTTTTCAATTTTTTTCTTTGCAAATATTGATTATTTATGTAGGGAAGAAAATTCTGAGTCAGTTTAATTTTTCGACCGGCAGATTTCAAAGTGTTTGAATCAATAATTACCAAGGTGCATTTTTTGCTTTTATTATATTTAAAACTCCGACCGTCAGTGCTCTGTTAGACTAATGGCAAGAGTGGTGGGCTTCCAAGCGAGTGGCCCTGGGTTCGAGTCCCGGCCGGAACGAAAATCTTCAATGTATATATTTCTTTTCTAATTTGAAGATTTTTTTTTTTTTTCAATTTCTTTCTTTTGCAAATATCGATTATTTATGTACGGAAGAAAATTCTGAGTCAGTTTAATCATTCGACCTTTAGATTTCAAAGATTTTAGATCAATAATTACCAAGGTGCATTTTTTGTTTTTATTATAATTAAGACACCGACCAACAGAAATCCGATAGTATATTTTCGAGAGCGTTGGGCTTACATGCGTGTCGCCCTGGGTTCAAATCCCAGCCGGAAAGGAAATCTTAAATGCAAATATTTTTTTCTAATTTTATAATTCTTTTTTTTTTATTTTTCCCTTTTGCGAAGTCAGTCAGTCAGTCCGACAGTCAATCAGTCAAGCACTCTGTCACTCAGTCTCAGTCAGTCAGTCCAGTCAGTCAGTCACTCAGTCAGTTAGGCAGTCAGTCAGTCAGTCTCAGTCAGTCAGTTAGTCCTTCAGCCAGTCAGTCAAGCAGTCAGTCATTTAGTCTCAGTCAGTCAGTCATTCAGTCAGTCAGCCTTATTCGGTCAGTCTGTCAGTCAGTCAGTCGGTCAGTCCTGTCCAGTCAGTTAGTCAGTCAAGCAGTCAGTCAGGCAGTCAAGCAGTCAGTCAGTCAGTCTCAGTCAGTCAGTTAGTCAGTCAGTCAGTCAGTCCAGGCTCAGTGAGTCAGGCAGTTAGTCAGTCAGTCTCGGTCAGTCACTCAGTCAGTCAGTCACTCAGTCAGTCAGTCAGTCAGTCCAGTCTCAGTCAGTCAGGCAGTTAGTCAGTCAGTCTCGGTCATTCAGTGAGTCAGTCAGTCAGTCTCGGTCAGTCAGTGAGTCAGTCAGTATCATTCAGTCAGTGAGTCAGTCTGTCAGTCAGGCAGTCTCAGTCAGGCAGTAAGACTCCGCGCGACAGAACTCCGATAGCCTAATGGCTAGACCGCTGGTCTTCCAAGCGAAAGGCCCTGGGGTCGAGTCCCAGCCTGCGCGAAAATCTTCAATTTATATTTTTAGTTTCTAATTTGAAAATTCTTCTTCTTTTTTTTTTAATTTTTCTCTTTTTCGAATATTGATTATTTATGTAGGGAGAAAAATTCTGAGTCAGTTTAATTATACGACCTGTAGATTTCAAAGTGTTTGACTCAATAATTAAAAATATGCATTTTTTGTTTTTATTATATTTAAGACTTCGATCGACCGAGCTCCGATAGCCTGATGGCTAGACCGCTTGGGTTCCCAGCGTGTGGTACTGGGTTCGAGTCCCGGCCGGAACGAAAATCTTCAATGTATTTATTTCTTTTCTAATTTGAAGATTATTTTTTTTCAATTTCTTTCTTTTGCAAATATCGATTATTTATGTACGGAAGAAAATTCTGAGTCAGTTTAATCATTCGACCTTTAGATTTCAAAGATTTTAGACCAATAATTACCAAGGTGCATTTTTTGTTTTTATTATTGTTAAGACACCGACCAACAGAGATCCGATAGTATATTGGCGAGAGCGTTGGGCTTACATGCGTGTCGCCCTGGGTTCAAATCCCAGCCGGAAAGGAAATCTTAAATGCAAATATTTTTTTCTAATTTTATAATTCTTTTTTTTTTATTTTTCCCTTTTGCGAAGTCAGTCAGTCAGTCTCAGTCAGTCAGTTAGTCAGTCAGTCAGTCAGTCAGGCCAGTCTCAGTCAGTCAGGCAGTTAGTCAGTCAGTCTCGGTCAGTCAGTGAGTCAGTCAGTCAGTCTCGGTCAGTCAGTGAGTCAGTCAGTATCATTCAGTCAGTGAGTCAGTCTGTCAGTCAGGCAGTCTCAGTCAGGCAGTAAGACTCCGCGCGACACAACTCCGATAGCCTAATGGCTAGACCGCTGGTCTTCCAAGCGAAAGGCCCTGGGGTCGAGTCCCAGCCTGCGCGAAAATCTTCAATTTATATTTTTAGTTTCTAATTTGAAAATTCTTCTTCTTTTTTTTTTTTTAATTTTTCTCTTTTTCGAATATTGATTATTTATGTAGGGAGAAAAATTCTGAGTCAGTTTAATTATACGACCTGTAGATTTCAAAGTGTTTGAATCAATAATTAAAAATATGCATTTTTTGTTTTTATTATATTTAAGACTTCAATCGACCGAGCTCCGATAGCCTGATGGCTAGACCGCTTATGTTCCCAGCGCGTGGTACTGGGTTCGAGTCCCGGCCGGAACGAAAATCTTCAATGTATTTATTTCTTTTCTAATTTGAAGATTATTTTTTTTCAATTTCTTTCTTTTGCAAATATCGATTATTTATGTACGGAAGAAAATTCTGAGTCAGTTTAATCATTCGACCTTTAGATTTCAAAGATTTTAGATCAATAATTATCAAGGTGCATTTTTTGTTTTTATTATTGTTAAGACACCGACCAACAGAGATCCGATAGTATATTGGCGAGAGCGTTGGGCTTACATGCGTGTCGCCCTGGGTTAAAATCCCAGCCGGAAAGGAAATCTTAAATGCAAATATTTTTTTCTAATTTTATAATTCTTTTTTTTTTATTTTTCCCTTTTGCGAAGTCAGTCAGTCAGTCTCAGTCAGTCAGTTAGTCAGTCAGTCAGTCAGTCAGGCCAGTCTCAGTCAGTCAGGCAGTTAGTCAGTCAGTCTCGGTCAGTCAGTGAGTCAGTCAGTCAGTCTCGGTCAGTCAGTGAGTCAGTCAGTATCATTCAGTCAGTGAGTCAGTCTGTCAGTCAGGCAGTCTCAGTCAGGCAGTAAGACTCCGCGCGACAGAGCTCCGATAGCCTAATGGCTAGACCGCTGGTCTACCAAGCGAGTGGCCTGGGTTCGAGTCCCAGTCGGAGCGAATATCTTCAATGTTTATATTTCTTTTCTAATTTGAAAATTCTTTTTTTTTTTCAATTTCTTCCCTTTGCAAATATTGATTATTTATGTAGGGAAGAAAATTCTGAGTCAGTTTAATTTTTCGACCGGCAGATTTCAAAGTGTTCAAATAAATAATGACCAAGGTGCATTTTTGTTTTTATTATATTTAAAACTCCGATCTACCGAGCTCCGATAGACTAGTGGTTAGAGTGTTGGGCTTCCAAGCGAGTGGCCCTGAGTTCGAGTCCCAGCCTGAACGAAAATCTTCAATGTATATTTTTAGTTTCTAATTTGAAAATTCTTCTTCTTTTTTTTTAATTTTTCTCTTTTACAAGTATTCATTATTTATGTAGGGAAGAAAATTCTGAGTCAGTTTAATTTTTCGACCCGCAGATTTCAAAGTGTTTGAATCAATAATTACTAAGGTGCATTTTTTGCTTTTATTATATTTAAAACTCCCGCCGACAGAGCTCCCGTAGACTAATGGCCAGAGTGTTAGGCTTCCAAGCGAGTGGCCCTGGGTTCGAGACCCAGCCTGAACGAAAATCTTCAATTTATATTTTTAGTTTCTAATTTGAAAATTCTTCTTTTTTTTTTTTTAATTTTTCTCTTTTTCGAATATTGATTATTTATGTAGGGAGAAAAATTCTGAGTCAGTTTAATTATTCGACCTGTAGATTTCAAAGTGTTTGAATCAATAATTAAAAAGGTGCATTTTTTGTTTTTATTATATTTAAGACTTCAATCGACAGAGCTCCGATAGCCTGATGGCTAGACCGTTCGGTTCCAAGCGAGTGGTACTGGGTTCGAGCTCCGGCCGGAACGAAAATCTTCAATGTATATATTTCTTTTCTAATTTGAAGATTCTTTTTTTTTTTTCAATTTCTTTCTTTTGCAAATATCGATTATTTATGTACGGAAGAAAATTCTGAGTCAGTTTAATCATTTGACCTTTACATTTCAAAGATTTTAGATCAATAATTACCAAGGTGCATTTTTTGTTTTTATTATAATAAGGACACCGACCACCAGAGATCCGATAGTATATTGGCGAGAGCGTTGGGCTTACATGCGTGTCGCCCTGGGTTCAAATCCCAGCCGGAAAGGAAATCTTAAATGCAAATACTTTTTTCTAATTTTATAATTCTTTTTTTTTTATTTTTCCCTTTTGCGAAGTCAGTCAGTCAGTCCGACAGTCAATCAGTCAAGCACTCAGTCACTCAGTCTCAGTCAGTCAGTCCAGTCAGTCAGTCACTCAGTCAGTTAGGCAGTCAGTCAGTCAGTCTCAGTCAGTCAGTTAGTCCTTCAGCCTGTCAGTCAAGCAGTCAGTCATTTAGTCTCAGTCAGTCAGTCATTCAGTCAGTCAGTCTTATTCAGTCAGTCTGTCAGTCAGTCAGTCGGTCAGTCCTGTCCAGTCAGTTAGTCAGTCAAGCAGTCAGTCAGGCAGTCAAGCAGTCAGTCAGTCAGTCTCAGTCAGTCAGTTAGTCAGTCAGTCAGTCAGTCAGTCAGTCAGTCAGTCCAGTCAGTCCAGTCTCAGTCAGTCAGGCAGTTAGTCAGTCAGTCTCGGTCAGTCAGTGAGTCAGTCAGTCAGTCTCGGTCAGTCAGTGAGTCAGTCAGTATTATTCAGTCAGTGAGTCAGTCTGTCTGTCAGGCAGTCTCAGTCAGGCAGTAAGACTCCGCGCGACAGAACTCCGATAGCCTAATGGCTAGACCGCTGGTCTTTCAAGCGAGTGGCCTGGGTTCGAGTCCCAGCCGGAGCGAATATCTTCAATGTTTATATTTCTTTTCTAATTTGAAAATTCTTCTTCTTTTTTTTTCAATTTCTCTCCTTTGCGAATATTGATTATTTAAGTAGGGAGAAAAATTCTGAGTCAGTTTAATTTTTCGACCGGCAGATTTCAAAGTGTTTAGATAAATAATTACCAAGGTGCATTTTTTGATTTTATTATATTTAAAACTCCGACCGTCAGAGCTCTGCTAGACTAATGGCTAGAGTGGTGGGCTTCCAAGCGCGTGGTACTGGGTTCGAGTCCCGGCCGGAACGAAAATCTTCAATGTATATATTTCTTTTCTAATTTGAAGATTATTTTTTTCAATTTCTTTCTTTTGCAAATATCGATTATTTATGTACGGAAGAAAATTCTGAGTCAGTTTAATCATTCGACCTTTAGATTTCAAAGATTTTAGATCAATAATTACCAAGGTGCATTTTTTGTTTTTATTATAATTAAGACACCGACCAACAGAGATCCGATAGTATATTGGCGAGAGCGTTGGGCTTACATGCGTGTCGCCCTGGGTTCAAATCCCAGCCGGAAAGGAAATCTTAAATGCAAATATTTTTTTCTAATTTTATAATTCTTTTTTTTTTTATTTTTCCCTTTTGCGAAGTCAGTCAGTCAGTCCGACAGTCAATCAGTCAAGCACTCAGTCACTCAGTCTCAGTCAGTCAGTCCAGTCAGTCAGTCACTCTGTCAGTTAGGCAGTCAGTCAGTCAGTCTCAGTCAGTCAGTTAGTCCTTCAGCCAGTCAGTCAAGCAGTCAGTCATTTAGTCTCAGTCAGTCAGTCATTCAGTCAGTCAGCCTTATTCAGTCAGTCTGTCAGTCAGTCAGTCGGTCAGTCCTGTCCAGTCAGTTAGTCAGTCAAGCAGTCAGTCAGGCAGTCAAGCAGTCAGTCAGTCAGTCTTAGTCAGTCAGTTAGTCAGTCAGTCAGTCAGTCAGTCAGTCAGTCAGTCAGTCAGTCCAGTCTCAGTCAGTCAGGCAGTTAGTCAGTCAGTCTCGGTCAGTCAGTCAGTCAGTCAGTCAGTCAGTCCAGTATCAGTCAGTCAGGCAGTTAGTCAGTCAGTCTCGGTCAGTCAGTGAGTCAGTCAGTCAGTCTCGGTCAGTCAGTGAGTCAGTCAGTATCATTCAGTCAGTGAGTCAGTCTGTCAATCAGGCAGTCTCAGTCAGGCAGTAAGACTCCGCGCGACAGAACTCCGATAGCGTAATGGCTAGACCGCTGGTCTTCCAGGCGAGTGGCCTGGGTTCGAGTCCCAGCCGGAGCGAATATCTTCAATGTTTATAATTCTTTTCTAATTTGAAAATTCTTCTTCTTTTTTTTTCAATTTCTCTCCTTTGCGAATATTGATTATTTAAGTAGGGAGAAAAATTCTGAGTCAGTTTAATTTTTTGACCGGCAGATTTCAAAGTGTTTAGATAAATAATTACCAAGGTGCATTTTTTGATTTTATTATATTTAAAACTCCGACCGTCAGAGCTCTGCTAGACTAATGGCTAGAGTGGTGGGCTTCCAAGCGCGTGGTACTGGGTTCGAGTCCCGGCCGGAACGAAAATCTTCAATGTATATATTTCTTTTCTAATTTGAAGATTATTTTTTTCAATTTCTTTCTTTTGCAAATATCGATTATTTATGTACGGAAGAAAATTCTGAGTCAGTTTAATCATTCGACCTTTAGATTTCAAAGATTTTAGATCAATAATTACCAAAGTGCATTTTTTGTTTTTATTATAATTAAGACACCGACCAACAGAGATCCGATAATATATTGGCGAGAGCGTTGGGCTTACATGCGTGTCGCCCTGGGTTCAAATCCCAGCCGGAAAGGAAATCTTAAATGCAAATATTTTCTTCTAATTTTATAATTCTTTTTTTTTATTTTTCCCTTTTGCGAAGTCAGTCAGTCAGTCCGACAGTCAATCAGTCAAGCACTCAGTCACTCAGTCTCAGTCAGTCAGTCCAGTCAGTCAGTCACTCAGTCAGTTAGGCAGTCAGTCAGTCAGTCTCAGTCAGTCAGTTAGTCCTTCAGCCAGTCAGTCAAGCAGTCAGTCATTTAGTCTCAGTCAGTCAGTCATTCAGTCAGTCAGTCAGTCAGGCAGTCAGTCACTCAGTCAGTCGGTCAGTCCTGTCCAGTCAGTCAGTCGGTCAGTCCTGTCCAGTAGTTAGTCAGTCAAGCAGTCAGTCAGTCTCAGTCAGTCAGTCAGTCAGTCTCAGTGAGTCAGTCAGTCAGCCAGTCAGTCCAGTCCAGTCTCAGTCAGTCAGTCAGTCAGTCTCGGTCAGTCAGTCAGTCAGTCATTCAGTCAGTCAGTCAGACAGGCAGTCAGTCAGTCATTCAGCCTTATTCAGTCAGTCTGTCAGTCAGTCAGTCAGTCAGCCTTATTCAGTCAGTCTGTCAGTCAGTCAGCCTTATTCAGTCAGTCTGTCAGTCAGTCAGTCGGTCAGTCCTGTCCAGTCATTTAGTCAGTCAAGCAGTCAGTCAGTGTCAGTCAGTCAGTCAGTCAGTGTCAGTCAGTCATTTAGTCATTCAGTCAGTCATTTAGTCATTCAGTGAAATAGTCAGTCATACAGTCAAGCAGTCAGTCAGTCAGTCTCAGTCAGTCAGTTAGTCAGTCAGTCAGTCAGTCAGGCAGTCAGTCAGTCAGTCCAGTCTCAGTCAGTCAGGCAGTTAGTCAGTCAGTCTCGGTCAGTCAGTGAGTCAGTCAGTCAGTCTCGGTCAGTCAGTGAGTCAGTCAGTATCATTCAGTCAGTGAGTCAGTCTGTCAGTCAAGCAGTCTCAGTCAGGCAGTAAGACTCCGCGCGACAGAACTCCGATAGCCTAATGGCTAGACCGCTGGTCTTCCAAGCGAGTGGCCTGGGTTCGAGTCCCAGCCGGAGCGAATATCTTCAATGTTTATATTTCTTTTCTAATTTGAAAATTCTTTTTTTTTTCAATTTCTTTTCTTTGCAAATATTGATTATTTATGTAGGGAAGAAAATTCTGAGTCAGTTTAATTTTTCGACCGGCAGATATCAAAGTGTTTAAATAAATAATGACCAAGGTGCATTTTTGTTTTTATTATATTTAAAACTCCGATCTACAGAGCTCCGATAGACTAATGGTTAGAGTGTTGGGCTTCCAAGCGAGTGGCCCTGGGTTCGAGTCCCAGCCTGAACGAAAATCTTCAATGTATATTTTTAGTTTCTAATTTGAAAATTCTTCTTCTTTTTTTTTAATTTTTCTCTTTTACAAGTATTCATTATTTATGTAGGGAAGAAAATTCTGAGTCAGTTTAATTTTTCGACCCGCAGATTTCAAAGTGTTTGAATCAATAATTACTAAGGTGCATTTTTTGCTTTTATTATATTTAAAACTCCCACCGACAGAGCTCACGTAGACTAATGGGCAGAGTGTTAGGCTTCCAAGCGAGTGGCCCTGGGTTCGAGACCCAGCTTGAACGAAAATCTTCAATGTATACTTTTAGTATCTAATTTGAAAATTCTTCTTCTTTTTTTTTTAATTTTTCTCTTTTGCGAATATTGATTATTTATGTAGGGAGAAAAATTCTGAGTCAGTTTAATTATTCGACCTGTAGATTTCAAAGTGTTTGAATCAATAATTAAAAAGGTGCATTTTTTGTTCTTATTATATTTAAGACTTCACTCGACAGAGCTCCGATAGCCTGATGGCTAGACCGTTGGGTTCCAAGCGCGTGGTACTGGGTTCGAGTCCCGGCCGGAACGAAAATCTTCAATGTATATATTTCTTTTCTAATTTGAAAATTATTTTTTTTTTCATTTTCTTTCTTTTGCAAATATCGATTATTTATGTACGGAAGAAAATTCTGAGTGAGTTTAATTATTCGACCTGTAGATTTCAAAGATTTTAGATCAATAATTACCAACGTGCATTTTTTGTTTTTATCATAATTAAGACACCGACCATCAGAGATCCGATAGTATATTGGCGAGAGCGTTGGGCTTACATGCGTGTCGCCCTGGGTTCAAATCCCAGCCGGAAAGGAAATCTTAAATGCAAATATTTTTTTCTAATTTTATAATTCTTTTTTTTTTATTTTTCCCTTTTGCGAAGTCAGTCAGTCAGTCCGACAGTCAATCAGTCAAGCACTCAGTCACTCAGTCTCAGTCAGTCAGTCCAGTCAGTCAGTCACTCTGTCAGTTAGGCAGTCAGTCAGTCAGTCTCAGTCAGTCAGTTAGTCCTTCAGCCAGTCAGTCAAGCAGTCAGTCATTTAGTCTCAGTCAGTCAGTCATTCAGTCAGTCAGCCTTATTCAGTCAGTCTGTCAGTCAGTCAGTCGGTCAGTCCTGTCCAGTCAGTTAGTCAGTCAAGCAGTCAGTCAGGTAGTCAAGCAGTCAGTCAGTCAGTCAGTCCAGTCTCAGTCAGTCAGGCAGTTAGTCAGTCAGTCTCGGTCAGTCAGTCAGTCAGTCAGTTAGTCAGTCAGTCTCGGTCAGTCAGTCAGTCAGTCAGTCAGTCAGTCCAGTATCAGTCAGTCAGGCAGTTAGTCAGTCAGTCTCGGTCAGTCAGTGAGTCAGTCAGTCAGTCTCGGTCAGTCAGTGAGTCAGTCAGTATCATTCAGTCAGTGAGTCAGTCTGTCAGTCAGGCAGTCTCAGTCAGGCAGTAAGACTCCGCGCGACAGAACTCCGATAGCCTAATGGCTAGACCGCTGGTCTTCCAAGCGAGTGGCCTGGATTCGAGTCCCAGCCGGAGCGAATATCTTCAATGTTTATATTTCTTTTCTAATTTGAAAATTCTTTTTTTTTTTCAATTTCTTTCCTTTGCAAATATTGATTATTTATGTAGGGAAGAAAATTCTGAGTCAGTTTAATTTTTCGACCGGCAGATATCAAAGTGTTTAAATAAATAATGACCAAGGTGCATTTTTGTTTTTATTATATTTAAAACTCCGATCTACAGAGCTCCGATAGACTAATGGTTAGAGTGTTGGGCTTCCAAGCGAGTGGCCCTGGGTTCGAGTCCCAGCCTGAACGAAAATCTTCAATGTATATTTTTAGTTTCTAATTTGAAAATTCTTCTTCTTTTTTTTTAATTTTTCTCTTTTACAAGTATTCATTATTTATGTAGGGAAGAAAATTCTGAGTCAGTTTAATTTTTCGACCCGCAGATTTCAAAGTGTTTGAATCAATAATTACTAAGGTGCATTTTTTGCTTTTATTATATTTAAAACTCCCACCGACAGAGCTCCCGTAGACTAATGGGCAGAGTGTTAGGCTTCCAAGCGAGTGGCCCTGGGTTCGAGACCCAGCTTGAACGAAAATCTTCAATGTATACTTTTAGTATCTAATTTGAAAATTCTTCTTCTTTTTTTTTTAATTTTTCTCTTTTGCGAATATTGATTATTTATGTAGGGAGAAAAATTCTGAGTCAGTTTAATTATTCGACCTGTAGATTTCAAAGTGTTTGAATCAATAATTAAAAAGGTGCATTTTTTGTTCTTATTATATTTAAGACTTCACTCGACAGAGCTCCGATAGCCTGATGGCTAGACCGTTGGGTTCCAAGCGCGTGGTACTGGGTTCGAGTCCCGGCCGGAACGAAAATCTTCAATGTATATATTTCTTTTCTAATTTGAAAATTATTTTTTTTTTCATTTTCTTTCTTTTGCAAATATCGATTATTTATGTACGGAAGAAAATTCTGAGTCAGTTTAATTATTCGACCTGTAGATTTCAAAGATTTTAGATCAATAATTACCAACGTGCATTTTTTGTTTTTATCATAATTAAGACACCGACCATCAGAGATCCGATAGTATATTGGCGAGAGCGTTGGGCTTACATGCGTGTCGCCCTGGGTTCAAATCCCAGCCGGAAAGGAAATCTTAAATGCAAATATTTTTTTCTAATTTTATAATTCTTTTTTTTTTATTTTTCCCTTTTGCGAAGTCAGTCAGTCAGTCCGACAGTCAATCAGTCAAGCACTCAGTCACTCAGTCTCAGTCAGTCAGTCCAGTCAGTCAGTCACTCTGTCAGTTAGGCAGTCAGTCAGTCAGTCTCAGTCAGTCAGTTAGTCCTTCAGCCAGTCAGTCAAGCAGTCAGTCATTTAGTCTCAGTCAGTCAGTCATTCAGTCAGTCAGCCTTATTCAGTCAGTCTGTCAGTCAGTCAGTCGGTCAGTCCTGTCCAGTCAGTTAGTCAGTCAAGCAGTCAGTCAGGTAGTCAAGCAGTCAGTCAGTCAGTCAGTCCAGTCTCAGTCAGTCAGGCAGTTAGTCAGTCAGTCTCGGTCAGTCAGTCAGTCAGTCAGTTAGTCAGTCAGTCTCGGTCAGTCAGTCAGTCAGTCAGTCAGTCAGTCCAGTATCAGTCAGTCAGGCAGTTAGTCAGTCAGTCTCGGTCAGTCAGTGAGTCAGTCAGTCAGTCTCGGTCAGTCAGTGAGTCAGTCAGTATCATTCAGTCAGTGAGTCAGTCTGTCAGTCAGGCAGTCTCAGTCAGGCAGTAAGACTCCGCGCGACAGAACTCCGATAGCCTAATGGCTAGACCGCTGGTCTTCCAAGCGAGTGGCCTGGATTCGAGTCCCAGCCGGAGCGAATATCTTCAATGTTTATATTTCTTTTCTAATTTGAAAATTCTTTTTTTTTTTCAATTTCTTTCCTTTGCAAATATTGATTATTTATGTAGGGAAGAAAATTCTGAGTCAGTTTAATTTTTCGACCGGCAGATATCAAAGTGTTTAAATAAATAATGACCAAGGTGCATTTTTGTTTTTATTATATTTAAAACTCCGATCTACAGAGC
This sequence comes from Uloborus diversus, assembly GCF_026930045.1. Taxonomy (NCBI): domain Eukaryota; kingdom Metazoa; phylum Arthropoda; class Arachnida; order Araneae; family Uloboridae; genus Uloborus; species Uloborus diversus. Next base: position 210,348 of record NW_026558310.1, on the reverse strand, counting down.
TCCGATAGACTAATGGTTAGAGTGTTGGGCTTCCAAGCGAGTGGCCCTGGGTTCGAGTCCCAGCCTGAACGAAAATCTTCAATGTATATTTTTAGTTTCTAATTTGAAAATTCTTCTTCTTTTTTTTTAATTTTTCTCTTTTACAAGTATTCATTATTTATGTAGGGAAGAAAATTCTGAGTCAGTTTAATTTTTCGACCCGCAGATTTCAAAGTGTTTGAATCAATAATTACTAAGGTGCATTTTTTGCTTTTATTATATTTAAAACTCCCACCGACAGAGCTCCCGTAGACTAATGGCCAGAGTGTTAGGCTTCCAAGCGAGTGGCCCTGGGTTCGAGACCCAGCCTGAACGAAAATCTTCAATGTATACTTTTAGTTTCTAATTTGATAATTCTTCTTCTTTTTTTTTTTAAATTTTTCTCTTTTGCGAATATTGATTATTTATGTAGGGAGAAAAATTCTGAGTCAGTTTAATTATTCGACCTGTAGATTACAAAGTGTTTGAATCAATAATTAAAAAGGTGCATTTTTTGTTTTTATTATATTTAAGACTTCACTCGACAGAGCTCCGATAGCCTGATGGCTAGACAGTTGGGTTCCAAGCGCGTGGTACTGGGTTCGAGTCCCGGCCGGAACGAAAATCTTCAATGTATATATTTCTTTTCTAATTTGAAAATTATTTTTTTTTTCATTTTCTTTCTTTTGCAAATATCGATTATTTATGTACGGAAGAAAATTATGAGTCAGTTTAATTATTCGACCTGTAGATTTCAAAGATTTTAGATCAATAATTACCAACGTGCATTTTTTGTTTTTATCATAATTAAGACACCGACCAACAGAGATCCGATAGTATATTGGCGAGAGCGTTAGGCTTACATGCGTGTCGCCCTGGGTTCAAATCCCAGCCGGAAAGGAAATCTTAAATGCAAATATTTTTTTCTAATTTTATAATTCTTTTTTTTTTATTTTTCCCTTTTGCGAAGTCAGTCAGTCAGTCCGACAGTCAATCAGTCAAGCACTCAGTCACTCAGTCTCAGTCAGTCAGTCCAGTCAGTCAGTCCAGTCTCAGTCAGTCAGGCAGTTAGTCAGTCAGTCTCGGTCAGTCAGTGAGTCAGTCAGTATCATTCAGTCAGTGAGTCAGTCTGTCAGTCAGGCAGTCTCAGTCAGGCAGTAAGACTCCGCGCGACAGAACTCCGATAGCCTAATGGCTAGACCGCTGGTCTTCCAAGCGAGTGGCCTGGGTTCGAGTCAAAGCCGGAGCGAATATCTTCAATGTTTATATTTCTTTTCTAATTTGAAAATTCTTCTTCTTTTTTTTTTCAATTTCTCTCCTTTGCGAATATTGATTATTTAAGTAGGGAGAAAAATTCTGAGTCAGTTTAATTTTTCGACCGGCAGATTTCAAAGTGTTTAGATAAATAATTACCAAGGTGCATTTTTTGATTTTATTATATTTAAAACTCCGACCGTCAGAGCTCTGCTAGACTAATGGCTAGAGTGGTGGGCTTCCAAGCGCGTGGTACTGGGTTCGAGTCCCGGCCGAAACGAAAATCTTCAATGTATATATTTCTTTTCTAATTTGAAGATTATTTTTTTCAATTTCTTTCTTTTGCAAATATCGATTATTTATGTACGGAAGAAAATTCTGAGTCAGTTTAATCATTCGACCTTTAGATTTCAAAGATTTTAGATCAATAATTACCAAAGTGCATTTTTTGTTTTTATTATAATTAAGACACCGACCAACAGAGATCCGATAGTACATTGGCGAGAGCGTTGGGCTTACATGCGTGTCGCCCTGGGTTCAAGTCCCAGCCGGAAAGGAAATCTTAAATGCAAATCTTTTCTTCTAATTTTATAATTCTTTTTTTTATTTTTCCCTTTTGCGAAGTCAGTCAGTCAGTCCGACAGTCAATCAGTAAAGCACTCAGTCACTTAGTCACAGTCAGTCAGTCCAGTCAGTCAGTCACTCAGTCAGTTAGGCAGTCAGTCAGTCAGTTTCAGTCAGTCAGTTAGTCCTTCAGCCAGTCAGTCAAGCAGTCAGTCATTTAGTCTCAGTCAGTCAGTCATTCAGTCAGTCAGTCAGGCAGTCAGTCAGTCAGTCAGTCGGTCAGTCCTGTCCAGTCAGTTAGTCAGTCAAGCAGTCAGTCAGTCAGTCCAGTCCAGTCTCAGTCAGTCAGTCAGTCAGTCTCGGTCAGTCAGTCAGTCAGGCAGTCAGTCAGTCATTCAGCCTTATTCAGTCAGTCAGTCAGTCAGGCAGTCAGTCAGTCATTCAGCCTTATTCAGTCAGTCTGTCAGTCAGTCAGTCAGTCAGCCTTATTCAGTCAGTCTGTCAGTCAGTCAGTCGGTCAGTCCTGTCCAGTCAGTTAGTCAGTCAAGCAGTCAGTCAGGCAGTCAAGCAGTCAGTCAGTCAGTGTCAGTCAGTCATTTAGTCATTCAGTCAGTCAGTGAAATAGTCAGTCATACAGTCAAGCAGTCAGTCAGTCAGTCTCAGTCAGTCAGTTAGTCAGTCAGTCAGTCAGTCAGTCTCAGTCAGTCAGTTAGTCCTTCAGCCAGTCAGTCAAGCAGTCAGTCATTTAGTCTCAGTCAGTCAGTCATTCAGTCAGTCAGCCTTATTCAGTCAGTCAGTCAGTCAGTCCAGTCTCAGTCAGTCAGGCAGTTAGTCAGTCAGTCTCGGTCAGTCACTCAGTCAGTCAGTCAGTCAGTCCAGTCTCAGTCAATCAGGCAGTTAGTCAGTCAGTCTCAGTCAGTCAGGCAGTTAGTCAGTCAGTCTCGGTCAGTCACTCAGTCAGTCAGTCAGTCAGTCCAGTCTCAGTCAATCAGGCAGTTAGTCAGTCAGTCTCGGTCAGTCAGTGAGTCAGTCAGTCAGTCTCGGTCAGTCAGTGAGTCAGTCAGTATCATTCAGTCAGTGAGTCAGTCTGTCAGTCAGGCAGTCTCAGTCAGGCAGTAAGACTCCGCGCGACAGAACTCCGATAGCCTAATGGCTAGACCGCTGGTCTTCCAAGCGAGTGGCCTGGGTTCGAGTCCCAGCCGGAGCGAATATCTTCAATGTTTATATTTCTTTTCTAATTTGAAAATTCTTTTTTTTTTCAATTTCTTTCCTTTGCAAATATTGATTATTTATGTAGGGAAGAAAATTCTGAGTCAGTTTAATTTTTCGACCGGCAGATTTCAAAGTGTTTAAATAAATAATGACCAAGGTGCATTTTTGTTTTTATTATATTTAAAACTCCGATCTACAGAGCTCCGATAGACTAATGGTTAGAGTGTTGGGCTTCCAAGAGAGTGGCCCTGGGTTCGAGTCCCAGCCTGAACGAAAATCTTCAATGTATATTTTTAGTTTCTAATTTGAAAATTCTTCTTCTTTTTTTTTAATTTTTCTCTTTTACAAGTATTCATTATTTATGTAGGGAAGAAAATTCTGAGTCACTCAGTCACTCAGTCAGTTAGGCAGTTAGTCATTCAGTCTCAGTCAGTCAGTCCAGTCAGTCAGTCACTCAGTCAGTTAGGCAGTCAGTCAGTCAGTCATTCAGTCAGCCAGCCGGTCAGTCCAGTTCAGTCAGTCAGTTAGTCAGTCAAGCAGTCAGTCAAGCAGGCTCAGTCAGTCAGTTAGTCAGTCAGTCAGTCAGTCCAACCCAGTCTCAGTCAGTCAGGCAGTCAGTCAGTCAGTCTCGGTCAGTCAGTCAGTATCAGTCAGTCAGTCAGTCAGTCTGTCAGTCTGTCAGTCAGGCAGTCTCAGTCAGGCAGTAAGACTCCGACCGACAGAACTCCGATAGCCTAATGGCTAGACCGTTGGTCTTCCAAGCGAGTGGCCTGGGTTCGAGTCCCAGCCGGAACGAATATCCTCAATGTATATATTTCTTTTCTAATTTGAAAATTCTTTTTTTTTTTTTTTCAGTTTCTTTCTTTTGCAAATATTGATTATTTATGTAGGGAAGAAAATTCTGAGTCAGTTTAATTTTTCGAAACGCAGAATTCAAAGTGTTTAGATAAATAATTACCAAGGTGCATTTTTTGATTTTATCATATTTAAAACACCGACCGTCAGTGCTCTGTTAGACTAATGGCTAGAGTGGTGGGCTTCCAAGCGAGTGGCCCTGGGTTCGAGTCCCAGCCTGAGCGAAAATCTTCAATTTATATTTTTAGTTTCTAATTTGAAAATTCTTCTTTTTTTTTTTTTAATTTTTCTCTTTTGCGAATGTTGATTATTTATGTAGGGAGAAAAATTCTGAGTCAGTTTAATTATTCGACCTGTAGATTTCAAAGTGTTTGAATCAATAATTAAAAAGGTGCATTTTTTGTTTTTATTATATTTAAGACTTCAATCGACAGAGCTCCGATAGCCTGATGGCTAGACCGTTGGGTTCCAAGCACGTGGTACTGGGTTCGAGTCCCGGCCGGAACGAAAATCTTCAATGTATATATTTCTTTTCTAATTTGAAGATTCTTTTTCTTTCAATTTCTTTCTTTTTTAAATATCGATTATTTATGTACGGAAGAAAATTCTGAGTCAGTTTAATCATTCGACCTTTAGATTTCAAAGATTTTAGATCAATAATTACCAAGGTGCATTTTTTGTTTTTATTATAATTAAGACACCGACCAACAGAGATCCGATAGTATATTGGCGAGAGCGTTGGGCTTACATGCGTGTCGCCCTGGGTTCAAATCCCAGCCGGAAAGGAAATCTTAAATGCAAATATTTTTTTCTAATTTGATAATTCTTTTTTTTTTATTTCTCCCTTTTGCGAAGTCAGTCAGTCAGTCCGACAGTCAATCAGTCAAGCACTCAGTCATTCAGTCTCAGTCAGTCAGTCCAGTCAGTCAGTCACTCAGTCAGTTAGGCAGTCAGTCAGTCAGTCTCAGTCAGTCAGTTAGTCCTTCAGCCAGTCAGTCAAGCAGTCAGTCATTTAGTCTCAGTCAGTCAGTCATTCAGTCAGTGAGTCAGTCTGTCAGTCAGGCAGTCTCAGTCAGGCAGTAAGACTCCGCGCGACAGAACTCCGATAGCCTAATGGCTAGACCGCTGGTCTTCCAAGCGAGTGGCCTGGGTTCGAGTCAAAGCCGGAGCGAATATCTTCAATGTTTATATTTCTTTTCTAATTTGAAAATTCTTTTTTTTTTTTTCAATTTCTTTCCTTTGCAAATATTGATTATTTATGTAGGGAAGAAAATTCTGAGTCAGTTTAATTTTTCGACCGGCAGATTTCAAAGTGTTTAAATAAATAATGACCAAGGTGCATTTTTGTTTTTATTATATTTAAAACTCCGATCTACAGAGCTCCGATAGACTAATGGTTAGAGTGTTGGGCTTCCAAGCGAGTGGCCTTGGGTTCGAGTCCCAGCCTGAACGAAAATCTTCAATGTATATTTTTAGTTTCTAATTTGAAAATTCTTCTTCTTTTTTTTTAATTTTTCTCTTTTACAAGTATTCATTATTTATGTAGGGAAGAAAATTCTGAGTCAGTTTAATTTTTCGACCCGCAGATTTCAAAGTGTTTGAATCAATAATTACTAAGGTGCATTTTTTGCTTTTATTATATTTAAAACTCCCACCGACAGAGCTCCCGTAGACTAAAGGCTAGAGTGTTAGGCTTCCAAGCGAGTGGCCCTGGGTTCGAGCCCCAGCCGGAGCGAATATCTTCAATGTTTATATTTCTTTTCTAATTTGAAAATTCTTTTTTTTTTCAATTTCTTTCCTTTGCAAATATTGATTATTTATGTAGGGAAGAAAATTCTGAGTCAGTTTAATTATTCGACCTGTAAATTTCAAAGTGTTTGAATCAATAATTACCAAGGTGCATTTTTTGTTTTTATTATATTTAAGACTTCCATCGACAGAGCTCCGATAGCCTAATGGCTAGACCGTTGGGTTCCAAGCACGTGGCCCTGGGTTCGAATCCCAGCCGGAAAGAAAATCTTAAATGCATGTATTTTTTTCTAATTTGATAATTTTTTTTTTATTTTTCCCTTTTCCGAAGTCAGTCAGTCAGTCCGACAGTCAATCAGTCAGTCTCTGTCAGCCAGTCAGTCTGTCAGTCGGTCAGTCCAGTCCAGTCAGTCAGTCAAGCAGTCAGTCATTCAGTCACTCAAGCAGTCAGTCAGTCAGTTAGTCATTCAGTCACTCAGTCAGTTAGGCAGTTAGTCATTCAGTCTCAGTCAGTCAGTCCAGTCAGTCAGTCACTCAGTCAGTTAGGCAGTCAGTCAGTCAGTCATTCAGTCAGCCAGCCGGTCAGTCCAGTTCAGTCAGTCAGTTAGTCAGTCAAGCAGTCAGTCAAGCAGGCTCAGTCAGTCAGTTAGTCAGTCAGTCAGTCAGTCCAACCCAGTCTCAGTCAGTCAGGCAGTCAGTCAGTCAGTCTCGGTCAGTCAGTATCAGTCAGTCAGTCAGTCAGTCTGTCAGTCTGTCAGTCAGGCAGTCTCAGTCAGGCAGTAAGACTCCGACCGACAGAACTCCGATAGCCTAATGGCTAGACCGTTGGTCTTCCAAGCGAGTGGCCTGGGTTCGAGTCCCAGCCGGAACGAATATCCTCAATGTATATATTTCTTTTCTAATTTGAAAATTCTTTTTTTTTTTTTTTTTTTCAGTTTCTTTCTTTTGCAAATATTGATTATTTATGTAGGGAAGAAAATTCTGAGTCAGTTTAATTTTTCGAAACGCAGAATTCAAAGTGTTTAGATAAATAATTACCAAGGTGCATTTTTTGATTTTATCATATTTAAAACACCGACCGTCAGTGCTCTGTTAGACTAATGGCTAGAGTGGTGGGCTTCCAAGCGAGTGGCCCTGGGTTCGAGTCCCAGCCTGAGCGAAAATCTTCAATTTACATTTTTAGTTTCTAATTTGAAAATTCTTCTTCTTTTTTTTTAATTTTTCTCTTTTGCGAATGTTGATTATTTATGTAGGGAGAAAAATTCTGAGTCAGTTTAATTATTCGACCTGTAGATTTCAAAGTGTTTGAATCAATAATTAAAAAGGTGCATTTTTTGTTTTTATTATATTTAAGACTTCAATCGACAGAGCTCCGATAGCCTGATGGCTAGACCGTTGGATTCCAAGCACGTGGTACTGGGTTCGAGTCCCGGCCGGAACGAAAATCTTCAATGTATATATTTCTTTTCTAATTTGAAGATTCTTTTTCTTTCAATTTCTTTCTTTTTTAAATATCGATTATTTATGTACGGAAGAAAATTCTGAGTCAGTTTAATCATTCGACCTTTAGATTTCAAAGATTTTAGATCAATAATTACCAAGGTGCATTTTTTGTTTTTATTATAATTAAGACACCGACCAACAGAGATCCGATAGTATATTGGCGAGAGCGTTGGGCTTACATGCGTGTCGCCCTGGGTTCAAATCCCAGCCGGAAAGGAAATCTTAAATGCAAATATTTTTTTCTAATTTGATAATTCTTTTTTTTTTATTTCTCCCTTTTGCGAAGTCAGTCAGTCAGTCCGACAGTCAATCAGTCAAGCACTCAGTCATTCAGTCTCAGTCAGTCAGTCCAGTCAGTCAGTCACTCAGTCAGTTAGGCAGTCAGTCAGTCAGTCTCAGTCAGTCAGTTAGTCCTTCAGCCAGTCAGTCAAGCAGTCAGTCATTTAGTCTCAGTCAGTCAGTCATTCAGTCAGTCAGTCAGTCAGGCAGTCAGTCAGTCAGTCAGTCGGTCAGTCCTGTCCAGTCAGTTAGTCAGTCAAGCAGTCAGTCAGTCTCAGTCAGTCAGTCAATCAGTCAGTCAGTCAGTCAGTCCAGTCCAGTCTCAGTCAGTCAGTCAGTCAGTCTCGGTCAGTCAGTCAGTCAGTCATTCAGTCAGTCAGTCAGTCAGGCAGTCAGTCAGTCATTCAGCCTTATTCAGTCAATCAGTCAGTCAGGCAGTCAGTCAGTCATTCAGCCTTATTCAGTCAGTCTGTCAGTCAGTCAGTCAGTCAGTCAGCGTTATTCAGTCAGTCTGTCAGTCAGTCAGTCGGTCAGTCCTGTCCAGTCAGTTAGTCAGTCAAGCAGTCAGTCAGGCAGTCAAGCAGTCAGTCAGACAGTGTCAGTCAGTCATTTAGTCATTCAGTCAGTCAGTGAAATAGTCAGTCAGACAGTCAAGCAGTCAGTCAGTCAGTCTCAGTCAGTCAGTCTCAGTCAGTCAGTTAGTCAGTCAGTCAGTCAGTCAGTCAATCAGTCCAGTCTCAGTCAGTCAGGCAGTTAGTCAGTCAGTCTCGGTCAGTCAGTGAGTCAGTATCAGTCAGTCAGTGAGTCAGTCTGTCAGTCAGGCAGTCTCAGTCAGGCAGTAAGACTCCGCGCGACAGAACTCCGATAGCCTAATGGCTAGACCGCTGGTCTTCCAAGCGAGTGGCCTGGGTTCGAGTCCCAGCCGGAGATCTTCAATGTTTATATTTCTTTTCTAATTTGAAAATTCTTTTTTTTTTCAATTTCTTTCCTTTGCAAATATTGATTATTTATGTAGGGAAGAAAATTCTGAGTCAGTTTAATTTTTCGACCGGCAGATTTCAAAGTGTTTAAATAAATAATTACCAAGGTGCATTTTTGTTTTTATTATAATTAAAACTCCGACCGACAGAGCTCCGATAGACTAATGGTTAGAGTGTTGGGCTTCCAAGCGAGTGGCCGTGGGTTCGAGTCCCAGCCTGAACGAAATTCTTCAATGTGTAATTTTAGTTTCTAATTTGAAAATTCTTCTTCTTCTTTTTTAAATTTTCTCTTTTACAAGTATTGATTATTTATGTAGGGAAGAAAATTCTGAGTCAGTTTAATTTTTCGACCCGCAGATTTCAAAGTGTTTGAATCAATAATTACCAAGGTGCATTTTTTGATTTTATTATATTTAAAACTCCCACCGACAGAGCTCCCGTAGACTAATAGCCAGAGTGTTAGGCTTCCAAGCGAGTGGTCCTGGGTTCGAGATCCAGCCTGAACGAAAATCTTCAATGTATATATTTCTTTTCTAATTTGAAAATTATTTTTTTTTCATTTTCTTTCTTTTGCAAATATCGATTATTTATGTACGGAAGAAAATTTTGAGTCAGTTTAATTATTCGACCTGTAGGTTTCAAAGATTTTAGATCAATAATTACCAACGTGCATTTTTTGTTTTTACTATAATTAAGACACCGGCCAACCGAGATCCGATTGTCCATTGGCGAGAGCGTTGGGCTTCCATGCGTGGGGCCCTGGGTTCGAATCCCAGCCGGAAAGAAAATCATAAACGCATGTATTTTTTTCTAATTTGATAATTATTTTTTATTTTTCCCTTTTGCGAAGTCAGTCAGTCAGTCCGACAGTCAATCAGTCAGTCTCTGTCAGCCAGTCAGTCTGTCAGTCGGTCAGTCCAGTCCAGTCAGTCAGTCAAGCAGTCAGTCAGTCAGTCACTTAAGCAGTCAATCAGTCAGTTAGTCATTCAGTCACTCAGTCAGTTAGGCAGTCAGTCAGTCAGTCTCAGTCAGTCAGTTAGTCATTCAGTCAGTCAGTCAAGCAATTTAGTCACATAGTCTCAGTCAGTTAGTCATTCAGTCAGTCAGTCTCAGTCAGTCAGTCAGTCAGTCTCAGTCGGTCAGTCCAGACCAGTCAGTCAGTCAAGCAGTCAGTTATTCAGTCTCAGTCAGACAGTCAGTCAGTCCAATCAGTCAGTCACTCAGTCAGTTAGGCAATCAGTCAGTCAGTCTCAGTCAGTCAGTTAGTCATTCAGCCAGTCAGTCAAGCAGTCAGTCATTTAGTCTAAGTCAGTCAGTCACTCAGTCCAGTCCAGTCTCAGTCATTCAGGCAGTCAGTCAGTCAGTCTCGGTCAGTCAGTCAGTCTCGGTCAGTCAGTGAGTCAGTCAGTCAATCAGTATCAGTCAGTCAGTCAGTATCAGTCAGTCAGTCAGTATGAGTCAGTCATTCAGTCAGTCTGTCAGTCAGGCAGTCTCAGTCAGGCAGTAAGACTCCGACCGACAGAACTCCGATAGCTAATGGCTAGACCGTTGGTCTTCCAAGCGAATGGCCTGGGTTCGAGTCCCAGCCGGAACGAATATCTTTAATGTATATATTTCTTTTCGAATTTGAAAATTCTTTTTTTTTTTCAATTTTTTTCTTTGCAAATATTGATTATTTATGTAGGGAAGAAAATTCTGAGTCAGTTTAATTTTTCGACCGGCAGATTTCAAAGTGTTTCGATAAATAATTACCAAGGTGCATTTTTTTAATTTTATTATATTTAAAACTCCGACCGTCAGAGCTCTGCTAGACTAATGGCTAGAGTGGTGGGCTTCCAAGCGAAAGGTCCTGGGGTCGAGTCCCAGCCTGCGCGAAAATCTTCATTTTATATTTTTGGTTTCTAATTTGAAAATTCTTCTTCTTTTTTTTTAATTTTTCTCTTTTTCGAATATTGATTATTTATGGAGGGAGAAAAATTCTGAGTCAGTTTAATTATTCGACCTGTAGATTTCAAAGTGTTTGAATCAATAATTAAAAAGGTGCATTTTTTGTTTTTATTATATTTAAGACTTCAATCGACAGAGCTCCGATAGCCTGATGGCCGGCCCGTTGGGTTCCAAGCGCGTGGTACTGGGTTCGAGTCCCGGCCGGAACGAAAATCTTCAATGTATATATTTCTTTTCTAATTTGAAGATTCTTTTTTTTTCAATTTCTTTCTTTTGCAAATATCGATTATTTATGTACGGAAGAAAATTCTTTGTCAGTTTAATCATTCGACCTTTAGATTTCAAAGATTTTAGATCAATAATTACCAAGGTGCATTTTTTGTTTTTATTATAATTAAGACACCGACCAACAGAGATCCGATAGTATATTGGCGAGAGCGTTGGGCTTACATGCGTGTCGCCCTGGGTTCAAATCCCAGCCGGAAAGGAAATCTTAAATGCATATATTTTTTTCTAATTTTATAATTCTTTTTTTTTATTTTTCCCCTTTGCGAAGTCAGTCAGTCAGTCCGACAGTCAATCAGTCAAGCACTCAGTCACTCAGTCTCAGTCAGTCAGTCCAGTCAGTCAGTCACTCAGTCAGTTAGGCAGTCAGTCAGTCAGTCTCAGTCAGTCAGTTAGTCCTTCAGCCAGTCAGTCAAGCAGTCAGTCATTTAGTCTCAGTCAGTCAGTCATTCAGTCAGTCAGCCTTATTCAGTCAGTCTGTCAGTCAGTCAGTCGGTCAGTCCTGTCCAGTCAGTTAGTCAGTCAAGCAGTCAGTCAGGCAGTTAGTCAGTTGGTTGGTTGGTTGGTTGGTTAATTGGTTGGTCGATAGTTTGGCTGGCTGGCTGTTTCTGGCTTGGTGGGTGAACGGGTGGTAGGGTTTGGTTTGTTGGCTGCCTGGCAGGGTTGGTTGGCTGGCTGTCTAGTTACTTGGTTGGTTGGTTGGTGAATTGGTTGGTCGATAGGTTGGATGGCTGGATGTTTCTGGCTTGGTGGGTGAGCGGGTGGTAGGGTTTGGTTTGTTGGCTGCCTGGCAGGGTTGGTTGGCTTGCTGTCTAGTTAGTTGGTTGGTTGGTTGGTTAATTGGTTGGTCGATAGGTTGGCTGGCTGGTTGTTTCTGGCTTGGTGGGTGAGCGGGTGGTAGGGTTTGGTTTGTTGGCTGCCTGGCAGGGTTGGTTGGCTGGCTGTCTAGTTTGTTGGTTGGTTGGTTGGTTAATTGTTTGGTCGATAGGTTGGCTGGCTGGCTGTTTCTGGCTTGGTGGGTGAGCGGGTGGTAGGGTTTGGTTTGCTGGCTGCCTGGCAGGGTTGGTTGGCTGGCTGTCCAGTTAGTTGGTTGGTTGGTTATTTAATTGGTTGGTCGATAGGTTGGCTGGCAGGCTGTTTCTGGCTTGGTGGGCGAGCGATTGGTAGGGTTTGGTTTGTTGGCTGCCTGGCAGGGTTGGTTGGCTGGCTATCTAGTTAGTTGGTTGGTTGGTTGGTTAGTTGGTTGGTCGATAGGTTGGCTGGCTGGCTGTTTCTGGCTTGGTGGGTAAGCGGGTGGTAGGGTTTGGTTTGTTTCCTGCCTGGCAGGGTTGGTTGGCTGTCTGTCTAGTTAGTTGGTTGGTTGGTCGGTTAATTGGTTGGTCGATAGGTTGGCTAGCTGGCTGTTTCTGGCTTGGTGGGTGAGCGGGTGGTAAGGTTTGGTTTGTTGGCTGCCTGGCAGGGTTGGTTCGCTGGCTGTCTAGTTAGTTGGTTGGTTGGTTGGTTAATTGGTTGGTCGATAGGTTGGCTGTCTGGCTGTTTCTGGCTTGGTGGGTGAGCGGGTGGTAGGGTTTGGTTTGTTGTCTGCCTGGCAGGAATGGCTGCGTGGCTGTCTAGTTAGTTGGTAGGTTGGTTGGTTAATTGGTTGGTCGATAGGTTGGCTGGCTGGCTGTTTCTGGCTTGGTGGGCGAGCGGGTGGTAGGGTTTGGTTTCTTGGCTGCCTGGCAGGGTTGGTTGGCTGGCTTTCTTGTTAGTTGGTTGGTTTTTTGGTTAACTGGTTGGTCGATAGTTTGGCTGGCTGGCTGTTTCTGGCTTGATGGGCGAACGGGTGGTAGGGTTTGGTTTGTTGGCTGCCTGGCAGGGTTGGTTGGCTGACTGTCTAGTTAGTTGGTTGGTTGGTTGGTTGGTTAATTGGTTGGTCGATAGGTTGGCTGGCTGGCTGTTTCTGGCTTGTTGGGTGAGCGGGTGGTAGGGTTTGGTTTGTTGGCTGCCTGGCAGGGTTGGTTGGCTAGCTGTCTAGTTAGTTGGATGGTTGGTTTGTTAATTGGTTGGTCGATAGGTTGGCTGGCTGGAGGTTTCTGGCTTGGTGGGTGAGCGGGTGGTAGGGTTTGGTTTGTTGGCTGCCTTCCAAGGTTGGTTGGCTTGCTGTCTAGTTAGATGGTTGGTTTTTTGGTTAATTGGTTGGTCGATAGGTTGGCTGGCTGGCTGTTTCTGGCTTGGTGGGTGAGCGGGTGGTAGGGTTTGGTTTGTTGGCTGCCTGGCAGGGTTGGTTGGCTGTCTTTCTAGTTAGTTGGTTGGTTGGTTGGCTGGTTACTTGGTTGGTCGATAGTTTGGCTGTCTGGCTGTTTCTGGCTTGGTGGGTGAGCGGGTGGTAGGGTTTGGTTTGTTGGCTGCCTGGCAGGGTTGGTTGGCTGGCTGTCTAGTTAGTTGGTTGGTTGGTTGGTTAGTTGGTTGGTCGATAGGTTGGCTGGCTGGCTGTTTCTGGCTTGGTGGGTAAGCGGGTGGTATGGTTTGGTTTGTTTCCTGCCTGGCAGGGTTGGTTGGCTGGCTGTCTAGTTGGTTGGTTAGTTGGTTAATTGGTTGGTCGATAGGTTGGCTGGCAGGCTGTTTCTGGCTTGGTGGGCGAGCGGGTGGTAGTGTTTGGTTTGTTGGCTGCCTGGCAGGGTTGGTTGGCTGGCTGTCTAGTTAGTTGGTTGGTTGGTTGGTTAATTGGTTGGTCGATAGGTTGGCTGGCTGGCTGTTTCTGGCTTGTTGGGTGAGCGGGTGGTAGGGTATGGTTTGTTGACTGCCTGGCAGGGTTGGTTGGCTGGCTGTCTAGTTAGTTGGTTGGTTGGTTGGTTAATTGGTTGGTCGATAGGTTGGCTGGCTGGCTGTTTCTTGCTTGGTGGGTGAGCGGGTGGTAGGGTTTGTTTTGTTGGCTGCCTGGCAAGGTTGGTTGGCTTGCTGTCTAGTTAGTTGGTTGGTTTTTTGGTTAATTGGTTGGTCGATAGGTTGGCTGGCTGGCTGTTTCTGGCTTGGTGGGTGAGCGGGTGGTAGGGTTTGGTTTGTTGGCTGCCTGGCAGGGTTGGTTGACTGGCTGTCTAGTTAGTTGGTTGGTTGGTTGGTTAATTGGTTAGTCGATAGGTTGGCTGCCTGGCTGTTTCTGGCTTGGTGGGTGAGCGGGTGGTAGGGTTTGGTTTGTTGGCTGCCTGGCAGGGTTCGTTGGCTGGCTGTCTAGTTGTTGGTTGGTTGGTTAATTGGTTGGTCGAAAGGTTGGCCCCCTGGCTGTTTCTGGCTTGGTGGGTGAGCGTGTGGTAGGGTTTGGTTTGTTGGCTGCCTGGCAGGGTTGGTTGGCTGGCTGTCTAGTTAGTTGGTTGGTTGGTTGGTTAATTGGTTGGTCGATAGGTTGGCTGGCTGGCTGTTTCTGGCTTGGTGGGTGAGCGGGTGGTAGGGTTTGGTTTGTTGGCTGCCTGGCAGGAATGGCTGCGTGGCTGTCTAGTTAGTTGGTAGGTTGGTTGGTTAATTGGATGGTCGATAGGTTGGCTGGCTGGCTGTTTCTGGCTTGGTGGGCGAGCGGGTGGTAGGGTTTGGTTTCTTGGCTGCCTGGCAGGGTTGGTTGGCTGGCTTTCTTGTTAGTTGGTTGGTTTTTTGGTTAACTGGTTGGTCGATAGTTTGGCTGGCTGGCTGTTTCTGGCTTGGTGGGCGAACGGGTGGTAGGGTTTGGTTTGTTGGCTGCCTGGCAGGGTTGGTTGGCTGACTGTCTAGTTAGTTGGTTGGTTGGTTGGTTGGTTAATTGGTTGGTCGATAGGTTGGCTGGCTGGCTGTTTCTGGCTTGTTGGGTGAGCGGGTGGTAGGGTTTGGTTTGTTGGCTGCCTGGCAGGGTTGGTTGGCTAGCTGTCTAGTTAGTTGGATGGTTGGTTTGTTAATTGGTTGGTCGATAGGTTGGCTGGCTGGAGGTTTCTGGCTTGGTGGGTGAGCGGGTGGTAGGGTTTGGTTTGTTGGCTGCCTTCCAAGGTTGGTTGGCTTGCTGTCTAGTTAGATGGTTGGTTTTTTGGTTAATTGGTTGGTCGATAGGTTGGCTGGCTGGCTGTTTCTGGCTTGGTGGGTGAGCGGGTGGTAGGGTTTGGTTTGTTGGCTGCCTGGCAGGGTTGGTTGGCTGTCTTTCTAGTTAGTTGGTTGGTTGGTTGGTTGGTTACTTGGTTGGTCGATAGTTTGGCTGTCTGGCTGTTTCTGGCTTGGTGGGTGAGCGGGTGGTAGGGTTTGGTTTGTTTCCTGCCTGGCAGGGTTGGTTGGCTGGCTGTCTAGTTGGTTGGTTAGTTGGTTAATTGGTTGGTCGATAGGTTGGCTGGCAGGCTGTTTCTGGCTTGGTGGGCGAGCGGGTGGTAGTGTTTGGTTTGTTGGCTGCCTGGCAGGGTTGGTTGGCTGGCTGTCTAGTTAGTTGGTTGGTTGGTTGGTCAATTGGTTGGTCGATAGGTTGGCTGGCTGGCTGTTTCTGGCTTGTTGGGTCAGCGGGTGGTAGGGTATGGTTTGTTGACTGCCTGGCAGGGTTGGTTGGCTGGCTGTCTAGTTAGTTGGTTGGTTGGTTGGTTAATTGGTTGGTCGATAGGTTGGCTGGCTGGCTGTTTCTTGCTTGGTGGGTGAGCGGGTGGTAGGGTTTGTTTTGTTGGCTGCCTGGCAGGGTTGGTTGGCTTGCTGTCTAGTTAGTTGGTTGGTTGGTTGGTTAATTGGTTGGTCGATAGGTTGGCTGGCTGGTTGTTTCTGGCTTGGTGGGTGAGCGGGTGGTAGGGTTTGGTTTGTTGGCTGCCTGGCAGGGTTGGTTGGCTGGCTGTCTAGTTTGTTGGTTGGTTGGTTGGTTAATTGTTTGGTCGATAGGTTGGCTGGCTGGCTGTTTCTGGCTTGGTGGGTGAGCGGGTGGTAGGGTTTGGTTTGCTGGCTGCCTGGCAGGGTTGGTTGGCTGGCTGTCCAGTTAGTTGGTTGGTTGGTTATTTAATTGGTTGGTCGATAGGTTGGCTGGCAGGCTGTTTCTGGCTTGGTGGGCGAGCGATTGGTAGGGTTTGGTTTGTTGGCTGCCTGGCAGGGTTGGTTGGCTGGCTATCTAGTTAGTTGGTTGGTTGGTTGGTTAGTTGGTTGGTCGATAGGTTGGCTGGCTGGCTGTTTCTGGCTTGGTGGGTAAGCGGGTGGTAGGGTTTGGTTTGTTTCCTGCCTGGCAGGGTTGGTTGGCTGTCTGTCTAGTTAGTTGGTTGGTTGGTCGGTTAATTGGTTGGTCGATAGGTTGGCTAGCTGGCTGTTTCTGGCTTGGTGGGTGAGCGGGTGGTAAGGTTTGGTTTGTTGGCTGCCTGGCAGGGTTGGTTCGCTGGCTGTCTAGTTAGTTGGTTGGTTGGTTGGTTAATTGGTTGGTCGATAGGTTGGCTGTCTGGCTGTTTCTGGCTTGGTGGGTGAGCGGGTGGTAGGGTTTGGTTTGTTGGCTGCCTGGCAGGGTTCGTTGGCTGGCTGTCTAGTTGTTGGTTGGTTGGTTAATTGGTTGGTCGAAAGGTTGGCCCCCTGGCTGTTTCTGGCTTGGTGGGTGAGCGTGTGGTAGGGTTTGGTTTGTTGGCTGCCTGGCAGGGTTGGTTGGCTGGCTGTCTAGTTAGTTGGTTGGTTGGTTGGTTAATTGGTTGGTCGATAGGTTGGCTGGCTGGCTGTTTCTGGCTTGGTGGGTGAGCGGGTGGTAGGGTTTGGTTTGTTGTCTGCCTGGCAGGAATGGCTGCGTGGCTGTCTAGTTAGTTGGTAGGTTGGTTGGTTAATTGGTTGGTCGATAGGTTGGCTGGCTGGCTGTTTCTGGCTTGGTGGGCGAGCGGGTGGTAGGGTTTGGTTTCTTGGCTGCCTGGCAGGGTTGGTTGGCTGGCTTTCTTGTTAGTTGGTTGGTTTTTTGGTTAACTGGTTGGTCGATAGTTTGGCTGGCTGGCTGTTTCTGGCTTGATGGGCGAACGGGTGGTAGGGTTTGGTTTGTTGGCTGCCTGGCAGGGTTGGTTGGCTGACTGTCTAGTTAGTTGGTTGGTTGGTTGGTTGGTTAATTGGTTGGTCGATAGGTTGGCTGGCTGGCTGTTTCTGGCTTGTTGGGTGAGCGGGTGGTAGGGTTTGGTTTGTTGGCTGCCTGGCAGGGTTGGTTGGCTAGCTGTCTAGTTAGTTGGATGGTTGGTTTGTTAATTGGTTGGTCGATAGGTTGGCTGGCTGGAGGTTTCTGGCTTGGTGGGTGAGCGGGTGGTAGGGTTTGGTTTGTTGGCTGCCTTCCAAGGTTGGTTGGCTTGCTGTCTAGTTAGATGGTTGGTTTTTTGGTTAATTGGTTGGTCGATAGGTTGGCTGGCTGGCTGTTTCTGGCTTGGTGGGTGAGCGGGTGGTAGGGTTTGGTTTGTTGGCTGCCTTGCAGGGTTGGTTGGCTGTCTTTCTAGTTAGTTGGTTGGTTGGTTGGCTGGTTACTTGGTTGGTCGATAGTTTGGCTGTCTGGCTGTTTCTGGCTTGGTGGGTGAGCGGGTGGTAGGGTTTGGTTTGTTGGCTGCCTGGCAGGGTTGGTTGGCTGGCTGTCTAGTTGGTTGGTTAGTTGGTTAATTGGTTGGTCGATAGGTTGGCTGGCAGGCTGTTTCTGGCTTGGTGGGCGAGCGGGTGGTAGTGTTTGGTTTGTTGGCTGCCTGGCAGGGTTGGTTGGCTGGCTGTCTAGTTAGTTGGTTGGTTGGTTGGTTAATTGGTTGGTCGATAGGTTGGCTGGCTGGCTGTTTCTGGCTTGTTGGGTGAGCGGGTGGTAGGGTATGGTTTGTTGACTGCCTGGCAGGGTTGGTTGGCTGGCTGTCTAGTTAGTTGGTTGGTTGGTTGGTTAATTGGTTGGTCGATAGGTTGGCTGGCTGGCTGTTGCTTGCTTGGTGGGTGAGCGGGTGGTAGGGTTTGTTTTGTTGGCTGCCTGGCAAGGTTGGTTGGCTTGCTGTCTAGTTAGTTGGTTGGTTTTTTGGTTAATTGGTTGGTCGATAGGTTGGCTGGCTGGCTGTTTCTGGCTTGGTGGGTGAGCGGGTGGTAGGGTTTGGTTTGTTGGCTGCCTGGCAGGGTTGGTTGACTGGCTGTCTAGTTAGTTGGTTGGTTGGTTGGTTAATTGGTTAGTCGATAGGTTGGCTGCCTGGCTGTTTCTGGCTTGGTGGGTGAGCGGGTGGTAGGGTTTGGTTTGTTGGCTGCCTGGCAGGGTTCGTTGGCTGGCTGTCTAGTTGTTGGTTGGTTGGTTAATTGGTTGGTCGAAAGGTTGGCCCCCTGGCTGTTTCTGGCTTGGTGGGTGAGCGTGTGGTAGGGTTTGGTTTGTTGGCTGCCTGGCAGGGTTGGTTGGCTGGCTGTCTAGTTAGTTGGTTGGTTGGTTGGTTAATTGGTTGGTCGATAGGTTGGCTGGCTGGCTGTTTCTGGCTTGGTGGGTGAGCGGGTGGTAGGGTTTGGTTTGTTGGCTGCCTGGCAGGAATGGCTGCGTGGCTGTCTAGTTAGTTGGTAGGTTGGTTGGTTAATTGGTTGGTCGATAGGTTGGCTGGCTGGCTGTTTCTGGCTTGGTGGGCGAGCGGGTGGTAGGGTTTGGTTTCTTGGCTGCCTGGCAGGGTTGGTTGGCTGGCTTTCTTGTTAGTTGGTTGGTTTTTTGGTTAACTGGTTGGTCGATAGTTTGGCTGGCTGGCTGTTTCTGGCTTGGTGGGCGAACGGGTGGTAGGGTTTGGTTTGTTGGCTGCCTGGCAGGGTTGGTTGGCTGACTGTCTAGTTAGTTGGTTGGTTGGTTGGTTGGTTAATTGGTTGGTCGATAGGTTGGCTGGCTGGCTGTTTCTGGCTTGTTGGGTGAGCGGGTGGTAGGGTTTGGTTTGTTGGCTGCCTGGCAGGGTTGGTTGGCTAGCTGTCTAGTTAGTTGGATGGTTGGTTTGTTAATTGGTTGGTCGATAGGTTGGCTGGCTGGAGGTTTCTGGCTTGGTGGGTGAGCGGGTGGTAGGGTTTGGTTTGTTGGCTGCCTTCCAAGGTTGGTTGGCTTGCTGTCTAGTTAGATGGTTGGTTTTTTGGTTAATTGGTTGGTCGATAGGTTGGCTGGCTGGCTGTTTCTGGCTTGGTGGGTGAGCGGGTGGTAGGGTTTGGTTTGTTGGCTGCCTGGCAGGGTTGGTTGGCTGTCTTTCTAGTTAGTTGGTTGGTTGGTTGGTTGGTTACTTGGTTGGTCGATAGTTTGGCTGTCTGGCTGTTTCTGGCTTGGTGGGTGAGCGGGTGGTAGGGTTTGGTTTGTTTCCTGCCTGGCAGGGTTGGTTGGCTGGCTGTCTAGTTGGTTGGTTAGTTGGTTAATTGGTTGGTCGATAGGTTGGCTGGCAGGCTGTTTCTGGCTTGGTGGGCGAGCGGGTGGTAGTGTTTGGTTTGTTGGCTGCCTGGCAGGGTTGGTTGGCTGGCTGTCTAGTTAGTTGGTTGGTTGGTTGGTTAATTGGTTGGTCGATAGGTTGGCTGGCTGGCTGTTTCTGGCTTGTTGGGTCAGCGGGTGGTAGGGTATGGTTTGTTGACTGCCTGGCAGGGTTGGTTGGCTGGCTGTCTAGTTAGTTGGTTGGTTGGTTGGTTAATTGGTTGGTCGATAGGTTGGCTGGCTGGCTGTTTCTTGCTTGGTGGGTGAGCGGGTGGTAGGGTTTGTTTTGTTGGCTGCCTGGCAAGGTTGGTTGGCTTGCTGTCTAGTTAGTTGGTTGGTTTTTTGGTTAATTGGTTGGTCGATAGGTTGGCTGGCTGGCTGTTTCTGGCTTGGTGGGTGAGCGGGTGGTAGGGTTTGGTTTGTTGGCTGCCTGGCAGGGTTGGTTGACTGGCTGTCTAGTTAGTTGGTTGGTTGGTTGGTTAATTGGTTAGTCGATAGGTTGGCTGGCTGGCTGTTTCTGGCTTGGTGGGTGAGCGGGTGGTAGGGTTTGGTTTGTTGGCTGCCTGGCAGGGTTGGTTGGCTTGCTGTCTAGTTAGTTGGTTGGTTTTTTGGTTAATTGGTTGGTCGATAGGGTGGCTGGCTGGCTGTTTCTGGCTTGTTGGGTGAGCGGGTGGTAGAGTTTGGTTTGTTGGCTGCCTGGCAGGGTTGGTTGGCTGGCTGTCTAGTTAGCTGGTTGGTTGGTTGGTTGGTTGGTTAATTGGTTGGTCGATAGTTTGGCTGGCTGGCTGTTTCTGGCTTCGTGGGTGAACGGGTGGTAGGGTTTGGTTTGTTGGCTGCCTGGCAGGGTTGGTTGGCTGGCTGTCTAGTTACTTGGTTGGTTGGTTGGTGAATTGGTTGGTCGATAGGTTGGCTGGCTGGCAGTTTCTGGCTTGTTGGGTGAGCGGGTGGTAGGGTTTGGTTTGTTGGCTGTCTGGCAGGGTTGGTTGGCTGGCTGTCTAGTTAGTTGGTTGGTTGGTTGGTTAATTGGTTGGTCGATAGTTTGGATGGCTGGCTGTTTCTGGCTTGGTGGGTGAGCGGGTGGTAGGGTTTGGTTTGCTGGCTGCCTGGCACGGTTGGTTGGCTGGCTGTCCAGTTAGTTGGATGGTTGGTTATTTAATTGGTTGGTCGATAGGTTGGCTGGCAGGCTGTTTCTGGCTTGGTGGGCGAGCGATTGGTAGGGTTTGGTTTGTTGGCTGCCTGGCAGGGTTGGTTGGCTGGCTGTCTAGTTAGTTGGTTGGTTGGTTGGTTAGTTGGTTGGTCGATAGGTTGGCTGGCTGGCTGTTTCTGGCTTGGTGGGTAAGCGGGTGGTAGGGTTTGGTTTGTTTCCTGCCTGGCAGGGTTGGTTGGCTGGCTGTCTAGTTAGTTGGTTGGTTGGTTGGTTAATTGGTTGGTCGATAGGTTGGCTAGCTGGCTGTTTCTGGCTTGGTGGGTGAGCGGGTGGTAGGGTTTGGTTTGTTGGCTGCCTGGCAGGGTTGGTTCGCTGGCTGTCTAGTTAGTTGGTTGGTTGGTTGGTTAATTGGTTGGTCGATAGGTTGGCTGTCTGGCTGTTTCTGGCTTGGTGGGTGAGCGGGTGGTAGGGTTTGGTTTGTTGGCTGCCTGGCAGGGTTCGTTGGCTGGCTGTCTAGTTGTTGGTTGGTTGGTTAATTGGTTGGTCGAAAGGTTGGCTGGCTGGCTGTTTCTGGCTTGGTGGGTGAGCGGGTGGTAGGGTTTGGTTTGTTGGCTGCCTGGCAGGAATGGTTGCCTGGCTGTCTAGTTAGTTGGTTGGTTGGTTGGTTAATTGGTTGGTCGATAGGTTGGCTGGCTGGCTGTTTCTGGCTTGGTGGGTGAGCGGGTGGTAGGGTTTGGTTTGTTGGCTGCCTGGCAGGGTTGGTTCGCTGGCTGTCTAGTTAGTTGGTTGGTTGGTTGGTTAATTGGTTGGTCGATAGGTTGGCTGTCTGGCTGTTTCTGGCTTGGTGGGTGAGCGGGTGGTAGGGTTTGGTTTGTTGGCTGCCTGGCAGGGTTCGTTGGCTGGCTGTCTAGTTGTTGGTTGGTTGGTTAATTGGTTGGTCGAAAGGTTGGCTGGCTGGCTGTTTCTGGCTTGGTGGGTGAGCGGGTGGTAGGGTTTGGTTTGTTGGCTGCCTGGCAGGAATGGTTGCCTGGCTGTCTAGTTAGTTGGTTGGTTGGTTGGTTAATTGGTTGGTCGATAGGTTGGCTGGCTGGCTGTTTCTGGCTTGGTGGGTGAGCGGGTGGTAGGGTTTGGTTTGTTGGCTGCCTGGCAGGGTTGGTTGGCTTGCTGTCTAGTTAGTTGGTTGGTTTTTTGGTTAATTGGTTGGTCGATAGGGTGGCTGGCTGGCTGTTTCTGGCTTGTTGGGTGAGCGGGTGGTAGGGTTTGGTTTGTTGGCTGCCTGGCAGGGTTGGTTGGCTGGCTGTCTAGTTAGTTGGTTGGTTGGTTGGTTGGTTAATTGGTTGGTCGATAGTTTGGCTGGCTGGCTGTTTCTGGCTTGGTGGGTGAACGGGTGGTAGGGTTTGGTTTGTTGGCTGCCTGGCAGGGTTTGTTGGCTGGCTGTCTATTTACTTGGTTGGTTGGTTGGTGAATTGGTTGGTCGATAGGTTGGCTGGCTGGATGTTTCTGGCTTGGTGGGTGAGCGGGTGGTAGGGTTTGGTTTGTTGGCTGCCTGGCAGGGTTGGTTGGCTTGCTGTCTAGTTAGTTGGTTGGTTGGTTGGTTAATTGGTTGGTCGATAGGTTGGCTGGCTGGTTGTTTCTGGCTTGGTGGGTGAGCGGGTGGTAGGGTTTGGTTTGTTGGCTGCCTGGCAGGGTTGGTTGGCTGGCTGTCTAGTTAGTTGGTTGGTTGGTTGGTTAATTGTTTGGTCGATAGGTTGGCTGGCTGGCTGTTTCTGGCTTGGTGGGTGAGCGGGTGGTAGGGTTTGGTTTGCTGGCTGCCTGGCAGGGTTGGTTGGCTGGCTGTCCAGTTAGTTGGTTGGTTGGTTATTTAATTGGTTGGTCGATAGGTTGGCTGGCAGGCTGTTTCTGGCTTGGTGGGCGAGCGATTGGTAGGGTTTGGTTTGTTGGCTGCCTGGCAGGGTTGGTTGGCTGGCTGTCTAGTTAGTTGGTTGGTTGGTTGGTTAATTGGTTGGTCGATAGGTTGGCTAGCTGGCTGTTTCTGGCTTGGTGGGTGAGCGGGTGGTAGGGTTTGGTTTGTTGGCTGCCTTGCAGGGTTGGTTCGCTGGCTGTCTAGTTAGTTGGTTAATTGGTTGGTCGATAGGTTGGCTGTCTGGCTGTTTATGGCTTGGTGGCTGAGCGGGTGGTAGGGTTTGGTTTGTTGGCTGCCTGGCAGGGTTCGTTGGCTGGCTGTCTAGTTGTTGGTTGGTTGGTTAATTGGTTGGTCGAAAGGTTGGCCGCCTGGCTGTTTCTGGCTTGGTGGGTGAGCGGGTGGTAGGGTTTGGTTTGTTGGCTGCCTGCCAGGGTTGGTTGGCTGGCTGTCTAGTTAGTTGGTTGGTTGGTTGGTTAATTGGTTGGTCGATATGTTGGCTGGCTGGCTGTTTCTGGCTTGGTGGGTGAGCGGGTGGTAGGGTTTGGTTTGTTGGCTGCCTGGCAGGAATGGTTGCCTGGCTGTCTAGTTAGTTGGTAGGTTGGTTGGTTAATTGGTTGGTCGATAGGTTGGCTGGCTGGCTGTTTCTGGTTTGGTGGGCGAGCGGGTGGTAGGGTTTGGTTTCTTGGCTGCCTGGCAGGGTTGGTTGGCTGGCTTTCTTGTTAGTTGGTTGGTTTTTTGGTTAACTGGTTGGTCGATAGTTTGGCTGGCTGGCTGTTTCTGGCTTGGTGGGCGAACGGGTGGTAGGGTTTGGTTTGTTGGCTGCCTGGCAGGGTTGGTTGGCTGACTGTCTAGTTAGTTGGTTGGTTGGTTTGTTAATTGGTTGGTCGATAGGTTGGCTGGCTTTAGGTTTCTGGCTTGTTGGGTGAGCGGGTGGTAGGGTTTGGTTTGTTGGCTGCCTGGCAGGGTTGGTTGGCTGGCTGTCTAGTTAGTTGGTTGGTTGGTTGGTTGGTTAATTGGTTGGTCGATAGTTTGGCTGGCTGGCTGTTTCTGGCTTGGTGGGTGAACGGGTGGTAGGGTTTGGTTTGTTGGCTGCCTGGCAGGGTTGGTTGGCTTGCTGTCTAGTTACTTGGTTGGTTGGTTGGTGAATTGGTTGGTCGATAGGTTGGCTGGCTGGATGTTTCTGGCTTGGTGGGTGAGCGGGTGGTAGGGTTTGGTTTGTTGGCTGCCTGGCAGGGTTGGTTGGCTTGCTGTCTAGTTAGTTGGTTGGTTGGTTGGTTAATTGGTTGGTCGATAGGTTGGCTGGCTGGTTGTTTCTGGCTTGGTGGGTGAGCGGGTGGTAGGGTTTGGTTTGTTGGCTGCCTGGCAGGGTTGGTTGGCTGGCTGTCTAGTTAGTTGGTTGGTTGGTTGGTTAATTGTTGGGTCGATAGGTTGGCTGGCTGGCTGTTTCTGGCTTGGTGGGTGAGCGGGTGGTAGGGTTTGGTTTGCTGGCTGCCTGGCAGGGTTGGTTGGCTGGCTGTCCAGTTAGTTGGTTGGTTGGTTATTTAATTGGTTGGTCGATAGGTTGGCTGGCAGGCTGTTTCTGGCTTGGTGGGCGAGCGATTGGTTGGGTTTGGTTTGTTGGCTGCCTGGCAGGGTTGGTTGGCTGGCTGTCTAGTTAGTTGGTTGGTTGGTTGGTTAATTGGTTGGTCGATAGGTTGGCTAGCTGGCTGTTTCTGGCTTGGTGGGTGAGCGGGTGGTAGGGTTTGGTTTGTTGGCTGCCTGGCAGGGTTGGTTCGCTGGCTGTCTAGTTAGTTGGTTAATTGGTTGGTCGATAGGTTGGCTGTCTGGCTGTTTATGGCTTGGTGGCTGAGCGGGTGGTAGGGTTTGGTTTGTTGGCTGCCTGGCAGGGTTCGTTGGCTGGCTGTCTAGTTGTTGGTTGGTTGGTTAATTGGTTGGTCGAAAGGTTGGCCGCCTGGCTGTTTCTGGCTTGGTGGGTGAGCGGGTGGTAGGGTTTGGTTTGTTGGCTGCCTGCCAGGGTTGGTTGGCTGGCTGTCTAGTTAGTTGGTTGGTTGGTTGGTTAATTGGTTGGTCGATATGTTGGCTGGCTGGCTATTTCTGGCTTGGTGGGTGAGCGGGTGGTAGGGTTTGGTTTGTTGGCTGCCTGGCAGGAATGGTTGCCTGGCTGTCTAGTTAGTTGGTAGGTTGGTTGGTTAATTGGTTGGTCGATAGGTTGGCTGGCTGGCTGTTTCTGGCTTGGTGGGCGAGCGGGTGGTAGGGTTTGGTTTCTTGGCTGCCTGGCAGGGTTGGTTGGCTGGCTTTCTTGTTAGTTGGTTGGTTTTTTGGTTAACTGGTTGGTCGTTAGTTTGGCTGGCTGGCTGTTTCTGGCTTGGTGGGCGAACGGGTGGTAGGGTTTGGTTTGTTGGCTGCCTGGCAGGGTTGGTTGGCTGACTGTCTAGTTAGTTGGTTGGTTGGTTGGTTAATTGGTTGGTCGATAGGTTGGCTGGCTGGCTGTTTCTGGCTTGTTGGGTGAGCGGGTGGTAGGGTTTGGTTTGTTGGCTGCCTGGCAGGGTTGGTTGGCCAGCTGTCTAGTTAGTTGGTTGGTTGGTTTGTTAATTGGTTGGTCGATAGGTTGGCTGGCTTTAGGTTTCTGGCTTGGTGGGTGAGCGGGTGGTAGGGTTTGGTTTGTTGGCTGCCTTCCAAGGTTGGTTGGCTTGCTGTCTAGTTAGATGGTTGGTTTTTTGGTTAATTGGTTGGTCGATAGGTTGGCTGGCTGGCTGTTTCTGGCTTGATGGGTGAGCGGGTGGTAGGGTTTGGTTTGTTGGCTGCCTGGCAGGGTTGGTTGGCTGGCTGTCTAGTTAGTTGGTTGGTTGGTTGGTTGGTTAATTGGTTGGTCGATAGTTTGGGTTTCTGGCTGTTTCTGGCTTGGTGGGTGAACGGGTGGTAGGGTTTGGTTTGTTGGCTGCCTGGCAGGGTTGGTTGGCTGGCTGTCTAGTTACTTGGTTGGTTGGTTGGTGAATTGGTTGGTCGATAGGTTGGCTGGCTGGATGTTTCTGGCTTGGTGGGTGAGCGGGTGGTAGGGTTTGGTTTGTTGGCTGCCTGGCAGGGTTGGTTGGCTTGCTGTCTAGTTAGTTGGTTGGTTGGTTGGTTGGTCAATTGGTTGGTCGATAGGTTGGCTGGCTGGCTGTTTCTGGCTTGGTGGGTGAGCGGGTGGTAGGGTTTGTTTTGTTGGCTGCCTGGCAAGGTTGGTTGGCTTGCTGTCTAGTTAGTTGGTTGGTTTTTTTGTTAATTGGTTGGTCGATAGGTTGGCTGGCTGGCTGTTTCTGGCTTGGTGGGTGAGCGGGTGGTAGGGTTTGGTTTGTTGGCTGCCTGGCAGGGTTGGTTGGCTTGCTGTCTAGTTAGTTGGTTGGTTTTTTGGTTAATTGGTTGGTCGATAGGGTGGCTGGCTGGCTGTTTCTGGCTTGTTGGGTGAGCGGGTGGTAGGGTTTGGTTTGTTGGCTGCCTGGCAGGGTTGGTTGGCTGGCTGTCTAGTTAGTTGGTTGGTTGGTTGGTTGGTTAATTGGTTGGTCGATAGTTTGGCTGGCTGGCTGTTTCTGGCTTGGTGGGTGAACGGGTGGTAGGGTTTGGTTTGTTGGCTGCCTGGCAGGGTTTGTTGGCTGGCTGTCTATTTACTTGGTTGGTTGGTTGGTGAATTGGTTGGTCGATAGGTTGGCTGGCTGGATGTTTCTGGCTTGGTGGGTGAGCGGGTGGTAGGGTTTGGTTTGTTGGCTGCCTGGCAGGGTTGGTTGGCTTGCTGTCTAGTTAGTTGGTTGGTTGGTTGGTTAATTGGTTGGTCGATAGGTTGGCTGGCTGGTTGTTTCTGGCTTGGTGGGTGAGCGGGTGGTAGGGTTTGGTTTGTTGGCTGCCTGGCAGGGTTGGTTGGCTGGCTGTCTAGTTAGTTGGTTGGTTGGTTGGTTAATTGTTTGGTCGATAGGTTGGCTGGCTGGCTGTTTCTGGCTTGGTGGGTGAGCGGGTGGTAGGGTTTGGTTTGCTGGCTGCCTGGCAGGGTTGGTTGGCTGGCTGTCCAGTTAGTTGGTTGGTTGGTTATTTAATTGGTTGGTCGATAGGTTGGCTGGCAGGCTGTTTCTGGCTTGGTGGGCGAGCGATTGGTAGGGTTTGGTTTGTTGGCTGCCTGGCAGGGTTGGTTGGCTGGCTGTCTAGTTAGTTGGTTGGTTGGTTGGTTAATTGGTTGGTCGATAGGTTGGCTAGCTGGCTGTTTCTGGCTTGGTGGGTGAGCGGGTGGTAGGGTTTGGTTTGTTGGCTGCCTTGCAGGGTTGGTTCGCTGGCTGTCTAGTTAGTTGGTTAATTGGTTGGTCGATAGGTTGGCTGTCTGGCTGTTTATGGCTTGGTGGCTGAGCGGGTGGTAGGGTTTGGTTTGTTGGCTGCCTGGCAGGGTTCGTTGGCTGGCTGTCTAGTTGTTGGTTGGTTGGTTAATTGGTTGGTCGAAAGGTTGGCCGCCTGGCTGTTTCTGGCTTGGTGGGTGAGCGGGTGGTAGGGTTTGGTTTGTTGGCTGCCTGCCAGGGTTGGTTGGCTGGCTGTCTAGTTAGTTGGTTGGTTGGTTGGTTAATTGGTTGGTCGATATGTTGGCTGGCTGGCTGTTTCTGGCTTGGTGGGTGAGCGGGTGGTAGGGTTTGGTTTGTTGGCTGCCTGGCAGGAATGGTTGCCTGGCTGTCTAGTTAGTTGGTAGGTTGGTTGGTTAATTGGTTGGTCGATAGGTTGGCTGGCTGGCTGTTTCTGGTTTGGTGGGCGAGCGGGTGGTAGGGTTTGGTTTCTTGGCTGCCTGGCAGGGTTGGTTGGCTGGCTTTCTTGTTAGTTGGTTGGTTTTTTGGTTAACTGGTTGGTCGATAGTTTGGCTGGCTGGCTGTTTCTGGCTTGGTGGGCGAACGGGTGGTAGGGTTTGGTTTGTTGGCTGCCTGGCAGGGTTGGTTGGCTGACTGTCTAGTTAGTTGGTTGGTTGGTTTGTTAATTGGTTGGTCGATAGGTTGGCTGGCTTTAGGTTTCTGGCTTGTTGGGTGAGCGGGTGGTAGGGTTTGGTTTGTTGGCTGCCTGGCAGGGTTGGTTGGCTGGCTGTCTAGTTAGTTGGTTGGTTGGTTGGTTGGTTAATTGGTTGGTCGATAGTTTGGCTGGCTGGCTGTTTCTGGCTTGGTGGGTGAACGGGTGGTAGGGTTTGGTTTGTTGGCTGCCTGGCAGGGTTGGTTGGCTTGCTGTCTAGTTACTTGGTTGGTTGGTTGGCGAATTGGTTGGTCGATAGGTTGGCTGGCTGGATGTTTCTGGCTTGGTGGGTGAGCGGGTGGTAGGGTTTGGTTTGTTGGCTGCCTGGCAGGGTTGGTTGGCTTGCTGTCTAGTTAGTTGGTTGGTTGGTTGGTTAATTGGTTGGTCGATAGGTTGGCTGGCTGGTTGTTTCTGGCTTGGTGGGTGAGCGGGTGGTAGGGTTTGGTTTGTTGGCTGCCTGGCAGGGTTGGTTGGCTGGCTGTCTAGTTAGTTGGTTGGTTGGTTGGTTAATTGTTTGGTCGATAGGTTGGCTGGCTGGCTGTTTCTGGCTTGGTGGGTGAGCGGGTGGTAGGGTTTGGTTTGCTGGCTGCCTGGCAGGGTTGGTTGGCTGGCTGTCCAGTTAGTTGGTTGGTTGGTTATTTAATTGGTTGGTCGATAGGTTGGCTGGCAGGCTGTTTCTGGCTTGGTGGGCGAGCGATTGGTTGGGTTTGGTTTGTTGGCTGCCTGGCAGGGTTGGTTGGCTGGCTGTCTAGTTAGTTGGTTGGTTGGTTGGTTAATTGGTTGGTCGATAGGTTGGCTAGCTGGCTGTTTCTGGCTTGGTGGGTGAGCGGGTGGTAGGGTTTGGTTTGTTGGCTGCCTGGCAGGGTTGGTTCGCTGGCTGTCTAGTTAGTTGGTTAATTGGTTGGTCGATAGGTTGGCTGTCTGGCTGTTTATGGCTTGGTGGCTGAGCGGGTGGTAGGGTTTGGTTTGTTGGCTGCCTGGCAGGGTTCGTTGGCTGGCTGTCTAGTTGTTGGTTGGTTGGTTAATTGGTTGGTCGAAAGGTTGGCCGCCTGGCTGTTTCTGGCTTGGTGGGTGAGCGGGTGGTAGGGTTTGGTTTGTTGGCTGCCTGCCAGGGTTGGTTGGCTGGCTGTCTAGTTAGTTGGTTGGTTGGTTGGTTAATTGGTTGGTCGATATGTTGGCTGGCTGGCTATTTCTGGCTTGGTGGGTGAGCGGGTGGTAGGGTTTGGTTTGTTGGCTGCCTGGCAGGAATGGTTGCCTGGCTGTCTAGTTAGTTGGTAGGTTGGTTGGTTAATTGGTTGGTCGATAGGTTGGCTGGCTGGCTGTTTCTGGCTTGGTGGGCGAGCGGGTGGTAGGGTTTGGTTTCTTGGCTGCCTGGCAGGGTTGGTTGGCTGGCTTTCTTGTTAGTTGGTTGGTTTTTTGGTTAACTGGTTGGTCGTTAGTTTGGCTGGCTGGCTGTTTCTGGCTTGGTGGGCGAACGGGTGGTAGGGTTTGGTTTGTTGGCTGCCTGGCAGGGTTGGTTGGCTGACTGTCTAGTTAGTTGGTTGGTTGGTTGGTTAATTGGTTGGTCGATAGGTTGGCTGGCTGGCTGTTTCTGGCTTGTTGGGTGAGCGGGTGGTAGGGTTTGGTTTGTTGGCTGCCTGGCAGGGTTGGTTGGCCAGCTGTCTAGTTAGTTGGTTGGTTGGTTTGTTAATTGGTTGGTCGATAGGTTGGCTGGCTTTAGGTTTCTGGCTTGGTGGGTGAGCGGGTGGTAGGGTTTGGTTTGTTGGCTGCCTTCCAAGGTTGGTTGGCTTGCTGTCTAGTTAGATGGTTGGTTTTTTGGTTAATTGGTTGGTCGATAGGTTGGCTGGCTGGCTGTTTCTGGCTTGATGGGTGAGCGGGTGGTAGGGTTTGGTTTGTTGGCTGCCTGGCAGGGTTGGTTGGCTGGCTGTCTAGTTAGTTGGTTGGTTGGTTGGTTGGTTAATTGGTTGGTCGATAGTTTGGGTTTCTGGCTGTTTCTGGCTTGGTGGGTGAACGGGTGGTAGGGTTTGGTTTGTTGGCTGCCTGGCAGGGTTGGTTGGCTGGCTGTCTAGTTACTTGGTTGGTTGGTTGGTGAATTGGTTGGTCGATAGGTTGGCTGGCTGGATGTTTCTGGCTTGGTGGGTGAGCGGGTGGTAGGGTTTGGTTTGTTGGCTGCCTGGCAGGGTTGGTTGGCTTGCTGTCTAGTTAGTTGGTTGGTTGGTTGGTTGGTCAATTGGTTGGTCGATAGGTTGGCTGGCTGGCTGTTTCTGGCTTGGTGGGTGAGCGGGTGGTAGGGTTTGTTTTGTTGGCTGCCTGGCAAGGTTGGTTGGCTTGCTGTCTAGTTAGTTGGTTGGTTTTTTTGTTAATTGGTTGGTCGATAGGTTGGCTGGCTGGCTGTTTCTGGCTTGGTGGGTGAGCGGGTGGTAGTGTTTGGTTTGTTGGCTGCCTGGCAGGGTTGGTTGGCTTGCTGTCTAGTTAGTTGGTTGGTTTTTTGGTTAATTGGTTGGTCGATAGGGTGGCTGGCTGGCTGTTTCTGGCTTGTTGGGTGAGCGGGTGGTAGGGTTTGGTTTGTTGGCTGCCTGGCAGGGTTGGTTGGCTGGCTGTCTAGTTAGTTGGTTGGTTGGTTGGTTGGTTGGTTAATTCGTTGGTCGATAGTTTGGCTGGCTGGCTGTTTCTGGCTTGGTGGGTGAACGGGTGGTAGGGTTTGGTTTGTTGGCTGCTTGGCAGGGTTGGTTGGCTGGCTGTCTAGTTACTTGGTTGGTTGGTTGGTGAATTGGTTGGTCGATAGGTTGGCTGGCTGGCTGTTTCTGGCTTGGTGGGTGAGCGGGTGGTACGGTTTGGTTTGTTGGCTGCCTGGCAGGAATGGTTGCCTGGCTGTCTAGTTAGTTGGTAGGTTGGTTGGTTAATTGGTTGGTCGATAGGTTGGCTGGCTGGCTGTTTCTGGCTTGGTGGGCGAGCGGGTGGTAGGGTTTGGTTTCTTGGCTGCCTGGCAGGGTTGGTTGGCTGACTTTCTTGTTAGTTGGTTGGTTTTTTGGTTAACTGGTTGGTCGATAGTTTGGCTGGCTGGCTGTTTCTGGCTTGGTGGGCGAACGGGTGGTAGGGTTTGGTTTGTTGGCTGCCTGGCAGGGTTGGTTGGCTGACTGTCTAGTTAGTTGGTTGGTTGGTTGGTTAATTGGTTGGTCGATAGGTTGGCTGGCTGGCTGTTTCTGGCTTGTTGGGTGAGCGGGTGGTAGGGTTTGGTTTGTTGGCTGCCTGGCAGGGTTGGTTGGCCAGCTGTCTAGTTAGTTGGTTGGTTGGTTTGTTAATTGGTTGGTCGATAGGTTGGCTGGCTTTAGGTTTCTGGCTTGGTGGGTGAGCGGGTGGTAGGGTTTGGTTTGTTGGCTGCCTTCCAAGGTTGGTTGGCTTGCTGTCTAGTTAGATGGTTGGTTTTTTGGTTAATTGGTTGGTCGATAGGTTGGCTGGCTGGCTGTTTCTGGCTTGGTGGGCGAGCGGGTGGTAGGGTTTGGTTTCTTGGCTGCCTGGCAGGGTTGGTTGGCTGACTTTCTTGTTAGTTGGTTGGTTTTTTGGTTAACTGGTTGGTCGATAGTTTGGCTGGCTGGCTGTTTCTGGCTTGGTGGGCGAACAGGTGGTAGGGTTTGGTTTGTTGGCTGCCTGGCAGGGTTGGTTGGCTGACTGTCTAGTTAGTTGGCTGGCTGTCTAGTTAGTTGGTTGGTCGATAGTTTGGGTTTCTGGCTGTTTCTGGCTTGGTGGGTGAACGGGTGGTAGGGTTTGGTTTGTTGGCTGCCTGGCAGGGTTGGTTGGCTGGCTGTCTAGTTACTTGGTTGGTTGGTTGGTGAATTGGTTGGTCGATAGGTTGGCTGGCTGGATGTTTCTGGCTTGGTGGGTGAGCGGGTGGTAGGGTTTGGTTTGTTGGCTGCCTGGCAGGGTTGGTTGGCTTGCTGTCTAGTTAGTTGGTTGGTTGGTTGGTTAATTGGTTGGTCGATAGGTTGGCTGGCTGGTTGTTTCTGGTTTGGTGGGTGAGCGGGTGGTAGGGTTTGGTTTGTTGGCTGCCTGGCAGGGTTGGTTGGCTGGCTGTCTAGTTAGTTGGTTGGTTGGTTGGTTAATTGTTTGGTCGATAGGTTGGCTGGCTGGCTGTTTCTGGCTTGGTGGGTGAGCGGGTGGTAGGGTTTGGTTTGCTGGCTGCCTGGCAGGGTTGGTTGGCTGGCTGTCCAGTTAGTTGGTTCGTTGGTTATTTAATTGGTTGGTCGATAGGTTGGCTGGCAGGCTGTTTCTGGCTTGGTGGGCGAGCGATTGGTAGGGTTTGGTTTGTTGGCTGCCTGGCAGGGTTGGTTGGCTGGCTGTCTAGTTAGTTGGTTGGTTGGTTGGTTAATTGGTTGGTCGATAGGTTGGCTAGCTGGCTGTTTCTGGCTTGGTGGGTGAGCGGGTGGTAGGGTTTGGTTTGTTGGCTGCCTGGCAGGGTTGGTTCGCTGGCTGTCTAGTTAGTTGGTTAATTGGTTGGTCGATAGGTTGGCTGTCTGGCTGTTTATGGCTTGGTGGCTGAGCGGATGGTAGGGTTTGGTTTGTTGGCTGCCTGGCAGGGTTCGTTGGCTGGCTGTCTAGTTGTTGGTTGGTTGGTTAATTGGTTGGTCGAAAGGTTGGCCGCCTGGCTGTTTCTGGCTTGGTGGGTGAGCGGGTGGTAGGGTTTGGTTTGTTGGCTGCCTGCCAGGGTTGGTTGGCTGGCTGTCTAGTTAGTTGGTTGGTTGGTTGGTTAATTGGTTGGTCGATATGTTGGCTGGCTGGCTGTTTCTGGCTTGGTGGGTGAGCGGGTGGTAGGGTTTGGTTTGTTGGCTGCCTGGCAGGAATGGTTGCCTGGCTGTCTAGTTAGTTGGTAGGTTGGTTGGTTAATTGGTTGGTCGATAGGTTGGCTGGCTGGCTGTTTCTGGCTTGGTGGGCGAGCGGGTGGTAGGGTTTGGTTTCTTGGCTGCCTGGCAGGGTTGGTTGGCTGGCTTTCTTGTTAGTTGGTTGGTTTTTTGGTTAACTGGTTGGTCGATAGTTTGGCTGGCTGGCTGTTTCTGGCTTGGTGGGCGAACGGGTGGTAGGGTTTGGTTTGTTGGCTGCCTGGCAGGGTTGGTTGGCTGACTGTCTAGTTAGTTGGTTGGTTGGTTGGTTAATTGGTTGGTCGATAGGTTGGCTGGCTGGCTGTTTCTGGCTTGTTGGGTGAGCGGGTGGTAGGGTTTGGTTTGTTGGCTGCCTGGCAGGGTTGGTTGGCTAGCTGTCTAGTTAGTTGGTTGGTTGGTTTGTTAATTGGTTGGTCGATAGGTTGGCTGGCTGGAGGTTTCTGGCTTGGTGGGTGAGCGGGTGGTAGGGTTTGGTTTGTTGGCTGCCTTCCAAGGTTGGTTGGCTTGCTGTCTAGTTAGATGGTTGGTTTTTTGGTTAATTGGTAGGTCGATAGGTTGGCTGGCTGGCTGTTTCTGGCTTGGTGTGTGAGCGGGTGGTAGGGTTTGGTTTGTTGGCTGCCTGGCAGGGTTGGTTGACTGGCTGTCTAGTTAGTTGGTTGGTTAATTGGTTAGTCGATAGATTGGCTGGCTGGCTGTTTCTGGCTTGGTGGGTGAGCGGGTGGTAGGGTTTGGTTTGTTGGCTGCCTGGCAGGGTTGGTTGGGTTGCTGTCTAGTTAGTTGGTTGGTTTTTTGGTTAACTGGTTGGTCGATAGGGTGGCTGGCTGGCTGTTTCTGGCTTGGTGGGTGAGCGGGTGGTAGGGTTTGGTTTGTTGGCTGCCTGGCAGGGTTGGTTGGCTGGCTGTCTAGTTAGTTGGTTGGTTGGTTGGTTACTTGGTTGGTCGATAGTTTGGCTAGCTGGCTGTTTCTGGCTTGGTGGGTGAGCGGGTGGTAGGGTTTGGTTTGTTGGCTGTCTGGCAGGGTTGGTTGGCTGGCTGTCTAGTTAGTTGGTTGGTTGGTTGGTTGGTTGGTTACTTGTTTGGTCGATAGTTTGGCTGGCTGGCTGTTTCTGGCTTGGTGGGTGAGTGGGTGGTAGGGTTTGGTTTGTTGGCTGCCTAGCAGGGTTGGTTGGCTCTCTGCCTAGTTAGTTGGTTGGTTGGTTGGTTAATTGGTTGGTGGATAGGTTGGCTGGCTGTCAGTTTCTGGCTTGGTGGGTGAGCGGGTGGTAGGGTTTGGTTTGTTGGCTGCCTGGCAGGGTTGGTTGGCTTGCTGTCTAGTTAGTTGGTTGGTTGGTTGGTTAATTGGTTGGTCAATAGGTTGGCTGGCTGGCTGTTTCTGGCTTGGTGGGTGAGCGGGTGGTAGGGTTTGGTTTGTTGGCTGCCTGGCAGGGTTGGTTGGCTGGCTGTCTAGATAGTTGGTTGGTTGGTTGGTTAATTGGTTGGTCGATAGGTTGGCTGGCTGGCTGGCTTTTTCTGGCTTGGTGGGTGAGCGCGTGGTAGGGTTTGGTTTGTTGGCTGCCTGGCAGGGTTGGTTGGCTGGCTGTCTAGTTAGTTGGTTGGTTGGTTGGTTAATTGGTTGGTCGATAGGTTGGCTGGCAGGCTGTCTCTGGCTTGGTGGGCGAGCGGGTGGTAGGGTTTGGTTTGTTGGCTGCCTGGCAGGGTTGGTTGGCTGGCTGTCTAGTTAGTTGGTTGGTTGGTTGGTTAATTGGTTGGTCGATAGGTTGGCTGGCTGGCTGTTTCTGGCTTGGTGGGTAAGCGGGTGGTAGGGTTTGGTTTGTTTCCTGCCTGGCAGGGTTGGTTGGCTGGCTGTCTAGTTAGTTGGTTGGTTGGTTGGTTAATTGGTTGGTCGATAGGTTGGCTGGCTGGCTGTTTCTGGCTTGGTGGGTGAGCGGGTGGTAGGGTTTGGTTTGTTGGCTTCCTGGCAGGGTTGGTTGGCTGGCTGTCTAGTTGTTGGTTGGTTGGTTGGTTAATTGGTTGGTCGATAGGTTGGCTGGCTGGCTGTTTCTGGCTTGGTGGGTGAGCGGATGGTAGGGTTTTATTTGTTGGCTGCCTGGCAGGGTTGGTTGACTGGCTGTCTAGTTAGTTGGTTGGTTGGTTGGTTAATTGGTTGGTCGATATGTTGGCTGGCTGGCTGTTTCTGGCTTGGTGGGTGAGCGGGTGGTAGGGTTTGGTTTTTTGGCTGCCTGGCAGGAATGGTTGCCTGGCTGTCTAGTTAGTTGGTAGGTTGGTTGGTTAATTGGTTGGTCGATAGGTTGGCTGGCTGGCTGTTTCTGGCTTGGTGGGCGAGCGGGTGGTAGGGTTTGGTTTCTTGGCTGCCTGGCAGGGTTGGTTGGCTGGGTTTCTTGTTAGTTGGTTGGTTTTTTGGTTAACTGGTTGGTCGATAGTTTGGCTGGCTGGCTGTTTCTGGCTTGGTGGGCGAACGGGTGGTAGGGTTTGGTTTGTTGGCTGCCTGGCAGGGTTGGTTGGCTGACTGTCTAGTTAGTTGGTTGGTTGGTTGGTTAATTGGTTGGTCGATAGGTTGGCTGGCTGGCTGTTTCTGGCTTGTTGGGTGAGCGGGTGGTAGGGTTTGGTTTGTTGGCTGCCTGGCAGGGTTGGTTGGCTAGCTGTCTAGTTAGTTGGTTGGTTGGTTTGTTAATTGGTTGGTCGATAGGTTGGCTGGCTGGAGGTTTCTGGCTTGGTGGGTGAGCGGGTGGTAGGGTTTGGTTTGTTGGCTGCCTTCCAAGGTTGGTTGGCTTGCTGTCTAGTTAGATGGTTGGTTTTTTGGTTAATTGGTAGGTCGATAGGTTGGCTGGCTGGCTGTTTCTGGCTTGGTGTGTGAGCGGGTGGTAGGGTTTGGTTTGTTGGCTGCCTGGCAGGGTTGGTTGACTGGCTGTCTAGTTAGTTGGTTGGTTAATTGGTTAGTCGATAGATTGGCTGGCTGGCTGTTTCTGGCTTGGTGGGTGAGCGGGTGGTAGGGTTTGGTTTGTTGGTTGCCTGGCAGGGTTGGTTGGGTTGCTGTCTAGTTAGTTGGTTGGTTTTTTGGTTAACTGGTTGGTCGATAGGGTGGCTGGCTGGCTGTTTCTGGCTTGGTGGGTGAGCGGGTGGTAGGGTTTGGTTTGTTGGCTGCCTGGCAGGGTTGGTTGGCTGGCTGTCTAGTTAGTTGGTTGGTTGGTTGGTTGGTTACTTGGTTGGTCGATAGTTTGGCTGGCTGGCTGTTTCTGGCTTGGTGGGTGAGCGGGTGGTAGGGTTTGGTTTGTTGGCTGTCTGGCAGGGTTGGTTGGCTGGCTGTCTAGTTAGTTGGTTGGTTGGTTGGTTGGTTGGTTACTTGTTTGGTCGATAGTTTGGCTGGCTGGCTGTTTCTGGCTTGGTGGGTGAGTGGGTGGTAGGGTTTGGTTTGTTGGCTGCCTAGCAGGGTTGGTTCGCTCTCTGTCTAGTTAGTTGGTTGGTTGGTTGGTTAATTGGTTGGTGGATAGGTTGGCTGGCTGTCAGTTTCTGGCTTGGTGGGTAAGCGGGTGGTAGGGTTTGGTTGTTGGCTGCCTGGCAGGGTTGGTTGGCTTGCTGTCTAGTTAGTTGGTTGGTTGGTTGGTTAATTGGTTGGTCAATAGGTTGGCTGGCTGGCTGTTTCTGGCTTGGTGGGTGAGCGGGTGGTAGGGTTTGGTTTGTTGGCTGCCTGGCAGGGTTGGTTGGCTGGCTGTCTAGATAGTTGGTTGGTTGGTTGGTTAATTGGTTGGTCGATAGGTTGGCTGGCTGGCTGGCTTTTTCTGGCTTGGTGGGTGAGCGCGTGGTAGGGTTTGGTTTGTTGGCTGCCTGGCAGGGTTGGTTGGCTGGCTGTCTAGTTAGTTGGTTGGTTGGTTGGTTAATTGGTTAGTCGATAGGTTGGCTGCCTGGCTGTTTCTGGCTTGGTGGGTGAGCGGGTGGTAGGGTTTGGTTTGTTGGCTGCCTGGCAGGGTTCGTTGGCTGGCTGTCTAGTTGTTGGTTGGTTGGTTAATTGGTTGGTCGAAAGGTTGGCCCCCTGGCTGTTTCTGGCTTGGTGGGTGAGCGTGTGGTAGGGTTTGGTTTGTTGGCTGCCTGGCAGGGTTGGTTGGCTGGCTGTCTAGTTAGTTGGTTGGTTGGTTGGTTAATTGGTTGGTCGATAGGTTGGCTGGCTGGCTGTTTCTGGCTTGGTGGGTGAGCGGGTGGTAGGGTTTGGTTTGTTGGCTGCCTGGCAGGAATGGCTGCGTGGCTGTCTAGTTAGTTGGTAGGTTGGTTGGTTAATTGGTTGGTCGATAGGTTGGCTGGCTGGCTGTTTCTGGCTTGGTGGGCGAGCGGGTGGTAGGGTTTGGTTTCTTGGCTGCCTGGCAGGGTTGGTTGGCTGGCTTTCTTGTTAGTTGGTTGGTTTTTTGGTTAACTGGTTGGTCGATAGTTTGGCTGGCTGGCTGTTTCTGGCTTGGTGGGCGAACGGGTGGTAGGGTTTGGTTTGTTGGCTGCCTGGCAGGGTTGGTTGGCTGACTGTCTAGTTAGTTGGTTGGTTGGTTGGTTGGTTAATTGGTTGGTCGATAGGTTGGCTGGCTGGCTGTTTCTGGCTTGTTGGGTGAGCGGGTGGTAGGGTTTGGTTTGTTGGCTGCCTGGCAGGGTTGGTTGGCTAGCTGTCTAGTTAGTTGGATGGTTGGTTTGTTAATTGGTTGGTCGATAGGTTGGCTGGCTGGAGGTTTCTGGCTTGGTGGGTGAGCGGGTGGTAGGGTTTGGTTTGTTGGCTGCCTTCCAAGGTTGGTTGCCTTGCTGTCTAGTTAGATTGTTGGTTTTTTGGTTAATTGGTTGGTCGATAGGTTAACTGGCTGGCTGTTTCTGGCTTGGTGGGTGAGCGGGTGGTAGGGTTTGGTTTGTTGGCTGCCTGGCAGGGTTGGTTGGCTGTCTTTCTAGTTAGTTGGTTGGTTGGTTGGTTGGTTGGTTACTTGGTTGGTCGATAGTTTGGCTGTCTGGCTGTTTCTGGCTTGGTGGGTGAGCGGGTGGTAGGGTTTGGTTTGTTGGCTGCCTGGCAGGGTTGGTTGGCTGGCTGTCTAGTTAGTTGGTTGGTTGGTTGGTTAGTTGGTTGGTCGATAGGTTGGCTGGCTGGCTGTTTCTGGCTTGGTGGGTAAGCGGGTGGTATGGTTTGGTTTGTTTCCTGCCTGGCAGGGTTGGTTGGCTGGCTGTCTAGTTGGTTGGTTAGTTGGTTAATTGGTTGGTCGATAGGTTGGCTGGCAGGCTGTTTCTGGCTTGGTGGGCGAGCGGGTGGTAGTGTTTGGTTTGTTGGCTGCCTGGCAGGGTTGGTTGGCTGGCTGTCTAGTTAGTTGGTTGGTCGGTTGGTTAATTGGTTGGTCGATAGGTTGGCTGGCTGGCTGTTTCTGGCTTGTTGGGTGAGCGGGTGGTAGGGTATGGTTTGTTGACTGCCTGGGAGGGTTGGTTGGCTGGCTGTCTAGTTAGTTGGTTGGTTGGTTGGTTAATTGGTTGGTCGATAGGTTGGCTGGCTGGCTGTTTCTTGCTTGGTGGGTGAGCGGGTGGTAGGGTTTGTTTTGTTGGCTGCCTGGCAAGGTTGGTTGGCTTGCTGTCTAGTTAGTTGGTTGGTTTTTTGGTTAATTGGTTGGTCGATAGTTTGGCTGGCTGGCTGTTTCTGGCTTGGTGGGTGAGCGGGTGGTAGGGTTTGGTTTGTTGGCTGCCTGGCAGGGTTGGTTGACTGGCTGTCTAGTTAGTTGGTTGGTTGGTTGGTTAATTGGTTAGTCGATAGGTTGGCTGGCTGGCTGTTTCTGGCTTGGTGGGTGAGCGGGTGGTAGGGTTTGGTTTGTTGGCTGCCTGGCAGGGTTGGTTGGCTTGCTGTCTAGTTAGTTGGTTGGTTTTTTGGTTAATTGGTTGGTCGATAGGGTGGCTGGCTGGCTGTTTCTGGCTTGTTGGGTGAGCGGGTGGTAGAGTTTGGTTTGTTGGCTGCCTGGCAGGGTTGGTTGGCTGGCTGTCTAGTTAGCTGGTTGGTTGGTTGGTTGGTTGGTTAATTGGTTGGTCGATAGTTTGGCTGGCTGGCTGTTTCTGGCTTCGTGGGTGAACGGGTGGTAGGGTTTGGTTTGTTGGCTGCCTGGCAGGGTTGGTTGGCTGGCTGTCTAGTTACTTGGTTGGTTGGTTGGTGAATTGGTTGGTCGATAGGTTGGCTGGCTGGCAGTTTCTGGCTTGTTGGGTGAGCGGGTGGTAGGGTTTGGTTTGTTGGCTGTCTGGCAGGGTTGGTTGGCTGGCTGTCTAGTTAGTTGGTTGGTTGGTTGGTTAATTGGTTGGTCGATAGTTTGGATGGCTGGCTGTTTCTGGCTTGGTGGGTGAGCGGGTGGTAGGGTTTGGTTTGCTGGCTGCCTGGCACGGTTGGTTGGCTGGCTGTCCAGTTAGTTGGATGGTTGGTTATTTAATTGGTTGGTCGATAGGTTGGCTGGCAGGCTGTTTCTGGCTTGGTGGGCGAGCGATTGGTAGGGTTTGGTTTGTTGGCTGCCTGGCAGGGTTGGTTGGCTGGCTGTCTAGTTAGTTGGTTGGTTGGTTGGTTAGTTGGTTGGTCGATAGGTTGGCTGGCTGGCTGTTTCTGGCTTGGTGGGTAAGCGGGTGGTAGGGTTTGGTTTGTTTCCTGCCTGGCAGGGTTGGTTGGCTGGCTGTCTAGTTAGTTGGTTGGTTGGTTGGTTAATTGGTTGGTCGATAGGTTGGCTAGCTGGCTGTTTCTGGCTTGGTGGGTGAGCGGGTGGTAGGGTTTGGTTTGTTGGCTGCCTGGCAGGGTTGGTTCGCTGGCTGTCTAGTTAGTTGGTTGGTTGGTTGGTTAATTGGTTGGTCGATAGGTTGGCTGTCTGGCTGTTTCTGGCTTGGTGGGTGAGCGGGTGGTAGGGTTTGGTTTGTTGGCTGCCTGGCAGGGTTCGTTGGCTGGCTGTCTAGTTGCTGGTTGGTTGGTTAATTGGTTGGTCGAAAGGTTGGCTGGCTGGCTGTTTCTGGCTTGGTGGGTGAGCGGGTGGTAGGGTTTGGTTTGTTGGCTGCCTGGCAGGAATGGTTGCCTGGCTGTCTAGTTAGTTGGTTGGTTGGTTGGTTAATTGGTTGGTCGATAGGTTGGCTGGCTGGCTGTTTCTGGCTTGGTGGGTGAGCGGGTGGTAGGGTTTGGTTTGTTGGCTGCCTGGCAGGGTTGGTTGGCTTGCTGTCTAGTTAGTTGGTTGGTTTTTTGGTTAATTGGTTGGTCGATAGGGTGGCTGGCTGGCTGTTTCTGGCTTGTTGGGTGAGCGGGTGGTAGGGTTTGGTTTGTTGGCTGCCTGGCAGGGTTGGTTGGCTGGCTGTCTAGTTAGTTGGTTGGTTGGTTGGTTGGTTAATTGGTTGGTCGATAGTTTGGCTGGCTGGCTGTTTCTGGCTTGGTGGGTGAACGGGTGGTAGGGTTTGGTTTGTTGGCTGCCTGGCAGGGTTTGTTGGCTGGCTGTCTAGTTACTTGGTTGGTTGGTTGGTGAATTGGTTGGTCGATAGGTTGGCTGGCTGGATGTTTCTGGCTTGGTGGGTGAGCGGGTGGTAGGGTTTGGTTTGTTGGCTGCCTGGCAGGGTTGGTTGGCTTGCTGTCTAGTTAGTTGGTTGGTTGGTTGGTTAATTGGTTGGTCGATAGGTTGGCTGGCTGGTTGTTTCTGGCTTGGTGGGTGAGCGGGTGGTAGGGTTTGGTTTGTTGGCTGCCTGGCAGGGTTGGTTGGCTGGCTGTCTAGTTAGTTGGTTGGTTGGTTGGTTAATTGTTTGGTCGATAGGTTGGCTGGCTGGCTGTTTCTGGCTTGGTGGGTGAGCGGGTGGTAGGGTTTGGTTTGCTGGCTGCCTGGCAGGGTTGGTTGGCTGGCTGTCCAGTTAGTTGGTTGGTTGGTTATTTAATTGGTTGGTCGATAGGTTGGCTGGCAGGCTGTTTCTGGCTTGGTGGGCGAGCGATTGGTAGGGTTTGGTTTGTTGGCTGCCTGGCAGGGTTGGTTGGCTGGCTGTCTAGTTAGTTGGTTGGTTGGTTGGTTAATTGGTTGGTCGATAGGTTGGCTAGCTGGCTGTTTCTGGCTTGGTGGGTGAGCGGGTGGTAGGGTTTGGTTTGTTGGCTGCCTTGCAGGGTTGGTTCGCTGGCTGTCTAGTTAGTTGGTTAATTGGTTGGTCGATAGGTTGGCTGTCTGGCTGTTTATGGCTTGGTGGCTGAGCGGGTGGTAGGGTTTGGTTTGTTGGCTGCCTGGCAGGGTTCGTTGGCTGGCTGTCTAGTTGTTGGTTGGTTGGTTAATTGGTTGGTCGAAAGGTTGGCCGCCTGGCTGTTTCTGGCTTGGTGGGTGAGCGGGTGGTAGGGTTTGGTTTGTTGGCTGCCTGCCAGGGTTGGTTGGCTGGCTGTCTAGTTAGTTGGTTGGTTGGTTGGTTAATTGGTTGGTCGATATGTTGGCTGGCTGGCTGTTTCTGGCTTGGTGGGTGAGCGGGTGGTAGGGTTTGGTTTGTTGGCTGCCTGGCAGGAATGGTTGCCTGGCTGTCTAGTTAGTTGGTAGGTTGGTTGGTTAATTGGTTGGTCGATAGGTTGGCTGGCTGGCTGTTTCTGGTTTGGTGGGCGAGCGGGTGGTAGGGTTTGGTTTCTTGGCTGCCTGGCAGGGTTGGTTGGCTGGCTTTCTTGTTAGTTGGTTGGTTTTTTGGTTAACTGGTTGGTCGATAGTTTGGCTGGCTGGCTGTTTCTGGCTTGGTGGGCGAACGGGTGGTAGGGTTTGGTTTGTTGGCTGCCTGGCAGGGTTGGTTGGCTGACTGTCTAGTTAGTTGGTTGGTTGGTTTGTTAATTGGTTGGTCGATAGGTTGGCTGGCTTTAGGTTTCTGGCTTGTTGGGTGAGCGGGTGGTAGGGTTTGGTTTGTTGGCTGCCTGGCAGGGTTGGTTGGCTGGCTGTCTAGTTAGTTGGTTGGTTGGTTGGTTGGTTAATTGGTTGGTCGATAGTTTGGCTGGCTGGCTGTTTCTGGCTTGGTGGGTGAACGGGTGGTAGGGTTTGGTTTGTTGGCTGCCTGGCAGGGTTGGTTGGCTTGCTGTCTAGTTAGTTGGTTGGTTTTTTGGTTAATTGGTTGGTCGATAGGGTGGCTGGCTGGCTGTTTCTGGCTTGTTGGGTGAGCGGGTGGTAGGGTTTGGTTTGTTGGCTGCCTGGCAGGGTTGGTTGGCTGGCTGTCTAGTTAGTTGGTTGGTTGGTTGGTTGGTTAATTGGTTGGTCGATAGTTTGGCTGGCTGGCTGTTTCTGGCTTGGTGGGTGAACGGGTGGTAGGGTTTGGTTTGTTGGCTGCCTGGCAGGGTTTGTTGGCTGGCTGTCTAGTTACTTGGTTGGTTGGTTGGTGAATTGGTTGGTCGATAGGTTGGCTGGCTGGATGTTTCTGGCTTGGTGGGTGAGCGGGTGGTAGGGTTTGGTTTGTTGGCTGTCTGGCAGGGTTGGTTGGCTGGCTGTCTAGTTAGTTGGTTGGTTGGTTGGTTGGTTACTTGTTTGGTCGATAGTTTGGCTGGCTGGCTGTTTCTGGCTTGGTGGGTGAGTGGGTGGTAGGGTTTGGTTTGTTGGCTGCCTAGCAGGGTTGGTTGGCTCTCTGCCTAGTTAGTTGGTTGGTTGGTTGGTTAATTGGTTGGTGGATAGGTTGGCTGGCTGTCAGTTTCTGGCTTGGTGGGTGAGCGGGTGGTAGGGTTTGGTTTGTTGGCTGCCTGGCAGGGTTGGTTGGCTTGCTGTCTAGTTAGTTGGTTGGTTGGTTGGTTAATTGGTTGGTCAATAGGTTGGCTGGCTGGCTGTTTCTGGCTTGGTGGGTGAGCGGGTGGTAGGGTTTGGTTTGTTGGCTGCCTGGCAGGGTTGGTTGGCTGGCTGTCTAGATAGTTGGTTGGTTGGTTGGTTAATTGGTTGGTCGATAGGTTGGCTGGCTGGCTGGCTTTTTCTGGCTTGGTGGGTGAGCGCGTGGTAGGGTTTGGTTTGTTGGCTGCCTGGCAGGGTTGGTTGGCTGGCTGTCTAGTTAGTTGGTTGGTTGGTTGGTTAATTGGTTGGTCGATAGGTTGGCTGGCAGGCTGTCTCTGGCTTGGTGGGCGAGCGGGTGGTAGGGTTTGGTTTGTTGGCTGCCTGGCAGGGTTGGTTGGCTGGCTGTCTAGTTAGTTGGTTGGTTGGTTGGTTAATTGGTTGGTCGATAGGTTGG
Source organism: Uloborus diversus (assembly GCF_026930045.1). NCBI lineage: Eukaryota > Metazoa > Arthropoda > Arachnida > Araneae > Uloboridae > Uloborus > Uloborus diversus. The sequence continues at coordinate 168,279 of NW_026558310.1, read as the reverse complement.
CTGGCTGGCTGTTTCTGGCTTGGTGGGTAAGCGGGTGGTAGGGTTTGGTTTGTTTCCTGCCTGGCAGGGTTGGTTGGCTGGCTGTCTAGTTAGTTGGTTGGTTGGTTGGTTAATTGGTTGGTCGATAGGTTGGCTGGCTGGCTGTTTCTGGCTTGGTGGGTGAGCGGGTGGTAGGGTTTGGTTTGTTGGCTTCCTGGCAGGGTTGGTTGGCTGGCTGTCTAGTTGTTGGTTGGTTGGTTGGTTAATTGGTTGGTCGATAGGTTGGCTGGCTGGCTGTTTCTGGCTTGGTGGGTGAGCGGATGGTAGGGTTTTATTTGTTGGCTGCCTGGCAGGGTTGGTTGACTGGCTGTCTAGTTAGTTGGTTGGTTGGTTGGTTAATTGGTTGGTCGATATGTTGGCTGGCTGGCTGTTTCTGGCTTGGTGGGTGAGCGGGTGGTAGGGTTTGGTTTTTTGGCTGCCTGGCAGGAATGGTTGCCTGGCTGTCTAGTTAGTTGGTAGGTTGGTTGGTTAATTGGTTGGTCGATAGGTTGGCTGGCTGGCTGTTTCTGGCTTGGTGGGCGAGCGGGTGGTAGGGTTTGGTTTCTTGGCTGCCTGGCAGGGTTGGTTGGCTGGGTTTCTTGTTAGTTGGTTGGTTTTTTGGTTAACTGGTTGGTCGATAGTTTGGCTGGCTGGCTGTTTCTGGCTTGGTGGGCGAACGGGTGGTAGGGTTTGGTTTGTTGGCTGCCTGGCAGGGTTGGTTGGCTGACTGTCTAGTTAGTTGGTTGGTTGGTTGGTTAATTGGTTGGTCGATAGGTTGGCTGGCTGGCTGTTTCTGGCTTGTTGGGTGAGCGGGTGGTAGGGTTTGGTTTGTTGGCTGCCTGGCAGGGTTGGTTGGCTAGCTGTCTAGTTAGTTGGTTGGTTGGTTTGTTAATTGGTTGGTCGATAGGTTGGCTGGCTGGAGGTTTCTGGCTTGGTGGGTGAGCGGGTGGTAGGGTTTGGTTTGTTGGCTGCCTTCCAAGGTTGGTTGGCTTGCTGTCTAGTTAGATGGTTGGTTTTTTGGTTAATTGGTAGGTCGATAGGTTGGCTGGCTGGCTGTTTCTGGCTTGGTGTGTGAGCGGGTGGTAGGGTTTGGTTTGTTGGCTGCCTGGCAGGGTTGGTTGACTGGCTGTCTAGTTAGTTGGTTGGTTAATTGGTTAGTCGATAGATTGGCTGGCTGGCTGTTTCTGGCTTGGTGGGTGAGCGGGTGGTAGGGTTTGGTTTGTTGGTTGCCTGGCAGGGTTGGTTGGGTTGCTGTCTAGTTAGTTGGTTGGTTTTTTGGTTAACTGGTTGGTCGATAGGGTGGCTGGCTGGCTGTTTCTGGCTTGGTGGGTGAGCGGGTGGTAGGGTTTGGTTTGTTGGCTGCCTGGCAGGGTTGGTTGGCTGGCTGTCTAGTTAGTTGGTTGGTTGGTTGGTTGGTTACTTGGTTGGTCGATAGTTTGGCTGGCTGGCTGTTTCTGGCTTGGTGGGTGAGCGGGTGGTAGGGTTTGGTTTGTTGGCTGTCTGGCAGGGTTGGTTGGCTGGCTGTCTAGTTAGTTGGTTGGTTGGTTGGTTGGTTGGTTACTTGTTTGGTCGATAGTTTGGCTGGCTGGCTGTTTCTGGCTTGGTGGGTGAGTGGGTGGTAGGGTTTGGTTTGTTGGCTGCCTAGCAGGGTTGGTTCGCTCTCTGTCTAGTTAGTTGGTTGGTTGGTTGGTTAATTGGTTGGTGGATAGGTTGGCTGGCTGTCAGTTTCTGGCTTGGTGGGTAAGCGGGTGGTAGGGTTTGGTTGTTGGCTGCCTGGCAGGGTTGGTTGGCTTGCTGTCTAGTTAGTTGGTTGGTTGGTTGGTTAATTGGTTGGTCAATAGGTTGGCTGGCTGGCTGTTTCTGGCTTGGTGGGTGAGCGGGTGGTAGGGTTTGGTTTGTTGGCTGCCTGGCAGGGTTGGTTGGCTGGCTGTCTAGATAGTTGGTTGGTTGGTTGGTTAATTGGTTGGTCGATAGGTTGGCTGGCTGGCTGGCTTTTTCTGGCTTGGTGGGTGAGCGCGTGGTAGGGTTTGGTTTGTTGGCTGCCTGGCAGGGTTGGTTGGCTGGCTGTCTAGTTAGTTGGTTGGTTGGTTGGTTAATTGGTTAGTCGATAGGTTGGCTGCCTGGCTGTTTCTGGCTTGGTGGGTGAGCGGGTGGTAGGGTTTGGTTTGTTGGCTGCCTGGCAGGGTTCGTTGGCTGGCTGTCTAGTTGTTGGTTGGTTGGTTAATTGGTTGGTCGAAAGGTTGGCCCCCTGGCTGTTTCTGGCTTGGTGGGTGAGCGTGTGGTAGGGTTTGGTTTGTTGGCTGCCTGGCAGGGTTGGTTGGCTGGCTGTCTAGTTAGTTGGTTGGTTGGTTGGTTAATTGGTTGGTCGATAGGTTGGCTGGCTGGCTGTTTCTGGCTTGGTGGGTGAGCGGCTGGTAGGGTTTGGTTTGTTGGCTGCCTGGCAGGAATGGCTGCGTGGCTGTCTAGTTAGTTGGTAGGTTGGTTGGTTAATTGGTTGGTCGATAGGTTGGCTGGCTGGCTGTTTCTGGCTTGGTGGGCGAGCGGGTGGTAGGGTTTGGTTTCTTGGCTGCCTGGCAGGGTTGGTTGGCTGGCTTTCTTGTTAGTTGGTTGGTTTTTTGGTTAACTGGTTGGTCGATAGTTTGGCTGGCTGGCTGTTTCTGGCTTGGTGGGCGAACGGGTGGTAGGGTTTGGTTTGTTGGCTGCCTGGCAGGGTTGGTTGGCTGACTGTCTAGTTAGTTGGTTGGTTGGTTGGTTGGTTAATTGGTTGGTCGATAGGTTGGCTGGCTGGCTGTTTCTGGCTTGTTGGGTGAGCGGGTGGTAGGGTTTGGTTTGTTGGCTGCCTGGCAGGGTTGGTTGGCTAGCTGTCTAGTTAGTTGGATGGTTGGTTTGTTAATTGGTTGGTCGATAGGTTGGCTGGCTGGAGGTTTCTGGCTTGGTGGGTGAGCGGGTGGTAGGGTTTGGTTTGTTGGCTGCCTTCCAAGGTTGGTTGCCTTGCTGTCTAGTTAGATGGTTGGTTTTTTGGTTAATTGGTTGGTCGATAGGTTAACTGGCTGGCTGTTTCTGGCTTGGTGGGTGAGCGGGTGGTAGGGTTTGGTTTGTTGGCTGCCTGGCAGGGTTGGTTGGCTGTCTTTCTAGTTAGTTGGTTGGTTGGTTGGTTGGTTGGTTACTTGGTTGGTCGATAGTTTGGCTGTCTGGCTGTTTCTGGCTTGGTGGGTGAGCGGGTGGTAGGGTTTGGTTTGTTGGCTGCCTGGCAGGGTTGGTTGGCTGGCTGTCTAGTTAGTTGGTTGGTTGGTTGGTTAGTTGGTTGGTCGATAGGTTGGCTGGCTGGCTGTTTCTGGCTTGGTGGGTAAGCGGGTGGTATGGTTTGGTTTGTTTCCTGCCTGGCAGGGTTGGTTGGCTGGCTGTCTAGTTGGTTGGTTAGTTGGTTAATTGGTTGGTCGATAGGTTGGCTGGCAGGCTGTTTCTGGCTTGGTGGGCGAGCGGGTGGTAGTGTTTGGTTTGTTGGCTGCCTGGCAGGGTTGGTTGGCTGGCTGTCTAGTTAGTTGGTTGGTTGGTTGGTTAATTGGTTGGTCGATAGGTTGGCTGGCTGGCTGTTTCTGGCTTGTTGGGTGAGCGGGTGGTAGGGTATGGTTTGTTGACTGCCTGGGAGGGTTGGTTGGCTGGCTGTCTAGTTAGTTGGTTGGTTGGTTGGTTAATTGGTTGGTCGATAGGTTGGCTGGCTGGCTGTTTCTTGCTTGGTGGGTGAGCGGGTGGTAGGGTTTGTTTTGTTGGCTGCCTGGCAAGGTTGGTTGGCTTGCTGTCTAGTTAGTTGGTTGGTTTTTTGGTTAATTGGTTGGTCGATAGTTTGGCTGGCTGGCTGTTTCTGGCTTGGTGGGTGAGCGGGTGGTAGGGTTTGGTTTGTTGGCTGCCTGGCAGGGTTGGTTGACTGGCTGTCTAGTTAGTTGGTTGGTTGGTTGGTTAATTGGTTAGTCGATAGGTTGGCTGGCTGGCTGTTTCTGGCTTGGTGGGTGAGCGGGTGGTAGGGTTTGGTTTGTTGGCTGCCTGGCAGGGTTGGTTGGCTTGCTGTCTAGTTAGTTGGTTGGTTTTTTGGTTAATTGGTTGGTCGATAGGGTGGCTGGCTGGCTGTTTCTGGCTTGTTGGGTGAGCGGGTGGTAGAGTTTGGTTTGTTGGCTGCCTGGCAGGGTTGGTTGGCTGGCTGTCTAGTTAGCTGGTTGGTTGGTTGGTTGGTTGGTTAATTGGTTGGTCGATAGTTTGGCTGGCTGGCTGTTTCTGGCTTCGTGGGTGAACGGGTGGTAGGGTTTGGTTTGTTGGCTGCCTGGCAGGGTTGGTTGGCTGGCTGTCTAGTTACTTGGTTGGTTGGTTGGTGAATTGGTTGGTCGATAGGTTGGCTGGCTGGCAGTTTCTGGCTTGTTGGGTGAGCGGGTGGTAGGGTTTGGTTTGTTGGCTGTCTGGCAGGGTTGGTTGGCTGGCTGTCTAGTTAGTTGGTTGGTTGGTTGGTTAATTGGTTGGTCGATAGTTTGGATGGCTGGCTGTTTCTGGCTTGGTGGGTGAGCGGGTGGTAGGGTTTGGTTTGCTGGCTGCCTGGCACGGTTGGTTGGCTGGCTGTCCAGTTAGTTGGATGGTTGGTTATTTAATTGGTTGGTCGATAGGTTGGCTGGCAGGCTGTTTCTGGCTTGGTGGGCGAGCGATTGGTAGGGTTTGGTTTGTTGGCTGCCTGGCAGGGTTGGTTGGCTGGCTGTCTAGTTAGTTGGTTGGTTGGTTGGTTAGTTGGTTGGTCGATAGGTTGGCTGGCTGGCTGTTTCTGGCTTGGTGGGTAAGCGGGTGGTAGGGTTTGGTTTGTTTCCTGCCTGGCAGGGTTGGTTGGCTGGCTGTCTAGTTAGTTGGTTGGTTGGTTGGTTAATTGGTTGGTCGATAGGTTGGCTAGCTGGCTGTTTCTGGCTTGGTGGGTGAGCGGGTGGTAGGGTTTGGTTTGTTGGCTGCCTGGCAGGGTTGGTTCGCTGGCTGTCTAGTTAGTTGGTTGGTTGGTTGGTTAATTGGTTGGTCGATAGGTTGGCTGTCTGGCTGTTTCTGGCTTGGTGGGTGAGCGGGTGGTAGGGTTTGGTTTGTTGGCTGCCTGGCAGGGTTCGTTGGCTGGCTGTCTAGTTGCTGGTTGGTTGGTTAATTGGTTGGTCGAAAGGTTGGCTGGCTGGCTGTTTCTGGCTTGGTGGGTGAGCGGGTGGTAGGGTTTGGTTTGTTGGCTGCCTGGCAGGAATGGTTGCCTGGCTGTCTAGTTAGTTGGTTGGTTGGTTGGTTAATTGGTTGGTCGATAGGTTGGCTGGCTGGCTGTTTCTGGCTTGGTGGGTGAGCGGGTGGTAGGGTTTGGTTTGTTGGCTGCCTGGCAGGGTTGGTTGGCTTGCTGTCTAGTTAGTTGGTTGGTTTTTTGGTTAATTGGTTGGTCGATAGGGTGGCTGGCTGGCTGTTTCTGGCTTGTTGGGTGAGCGGGTGGTAGGGTTTGGTTTGTTGGCTGCCTGGCAGGGTTGGTTGGCTGGCTGTCTAGTTAGTTGGTTGGTTGGTTGGTTGGTTAATTGGTTGGTCGATAGTTTGGCTGGCTGGCTGTTTCTGGCTTGGTGGGTGAACGGGTGGTAGGGTTTGGTTTGTTGGCTGCCTGGCAGGGTTTGTTGGCTGGCTGTCTAGTTACTTGGTTGGTTGGTTGGTGAATTGGTTGGTCGATAGGTTGGCTGGCTGGATGTTTCTGGCTTGGTGGGTGAGCGGGTGGTAGGGTTTGGTTTGTTGGCTGCCTGGCAGGGTTGGTTGGCTTGCTGTCTAGTTAGTTGGTTGGTTGGTTGGTTAATTGGTTGGTCGATAGGTTGGCTGGCTGGTTGTTTCTGGCTTGGTGGGTGAGCGGGTGGTAGGGTTTGGTTTGTTGGCTGCCTGGCAGGGTTGGTTGGCTGGCTGTCTAGTTAGTTGGTTGGTTGGTTGGTTAATTGTTTGGTCGATAGGTTGGCTGGCTGGCTGTTTCTGGCTTGGTGGGTGAGCGGGTGGTAGGGTTTGGTTTGCTGGCTGCCTGGCAGGGTTGGTTGGCTGGCTGTCCAGTTAGTTGGTTGGTTGGTTATTTAATTGGTTGGTCGATAGGTTGGCTGGCAGGCTGTTTCTGGCTTGGTGGGCGAGCGATTGGTAGGGTTTGGTTTGTTGGCTGCCTGGCAGGGTTGGTTGGCTGGCTGTCTAGTTAGTTGGTTGGTTGGTTGGTTAATTGGTTGGTCGATAGGTTGGCTAGCTGGCTGTTTCTGGCTTGGTGGGTGAGCGGGTGGTAGGGTTTGGTTTGTTGGCTGCCTTGCAGGGTTGGTTCGCTGGCTGTCTAGTTAGTTGGTTAATTGGTTGGTCGATAGGTTGGCTGTCTGGCTGTTTATGGCTTGGTGGCTGAGCGGGTGGTAGGGTTTGGTTTGTTGGCTGCCTGGCAGGGTTCGTTGGCTGGCTGTCTAGTTGTTGGTTGGTTGGTTAATTGGTTGGTCGAAAGGTTGGCCGCCTGGCTGTTTCTGGCTTGGTGGGTGAGCGGGTGGTAGGGTTTGGTTTGTTGGCTGCCTGCCAGGGTTGGTTGGCTGGCTGTCTAGTTAGTTGGTTGGTTGGTTGGTTAATTGGTTGGTCGATATGTTGGCTGGCTGGCTGTTTCTGGCTTGGTGGGTGAGCGGGTGGTAGGGTTTGGTTTGTTGGCTGCCTGGCAGGAATGGTTGCCTGGCTGTCTAGTTAGTTGGTAGGTTGGTTGGTTAATTGGTTGGTCGATAGGTTGGCTGGCTGGCTGTTTCTGGTTTGGTGGGCGAGCGGGTGGTAGGGTTTGGTTTCTTGGCTGCCTGGCAGGGTTGGTTGGCTGGCTTTCTTGTTAGTTGGTTGGTTTTTTGGTTAACTGGTTGGTCGATAGTTTGGCTGGCTGGCTGTTTCTGGCTTGGTGGGCGAACGGGTGGTAGGGTTTGGTTTGTTGGCTGCCTGGCAGGGTTGGTTGGCTGACTGTCTAGTTAGTTGGTTGGTTGGTTTGTTAATTGGTTGGTCGATAGGTTGGCTGGCTTTAGGTTTCTGGCTTGTTGGGTGAGCGGGTGGTAGGGTTTGGTTTGTTGGCTGCCTGGCAGGGTTGGTTGGCTGGCTGTCTAGTTAGTTGGTTGGTTGGTTGGTTGGTTAATTGGTTGGTCGATAGTTTGGCTGGCTGGCTGTTTCTGGCTTGGTGGGTGAACGGGTGGTAGGGTTTGGTTTGTTGGCTGCCTGGCAGGGTTGGTTGGCTTGCTGTCTAGTTAGTTGGTTGGTTTTTTGGTTAATTGGTTGGTCGATAGGGTGGCTGGCTGGCTGTTTCTGGCTTGTTGGGTGAGCGGGTGGTAGGGTTTGGTTTGTTGGCTGCCTGGCAGGGTTGGTTGGCTGGCTGTCTAGTTAGTTGGTTGGTTGGTTGGTTGGTTAATTGGTTGGTCGATAGTTTGGCTGGCTGGCTGTTTCTGGCTTGGTGGGTGAACGGGTGGTAGGGTTTGGTTTGTTGGCTGCCTGGCAGGGTTTGTTGGCTGGCTGTCTAGTTACTTGGTTGGTTGGTTGGTGAATTGGTTGGTCGATAGGTTGGCTGGCTGGATGTTTCTGGCTTGGTGGGTGAGCGGGTGGTAGGGTTTGGTTTGTTGGCTGCCTGGCAGGGTTGGTTGGCTTGCTGTCTAGTTAGTTGGTTGGTTGGTTGGTTAATTGGTTGGTCGATAGGTTGGCTGGCTGGTTGTTTCTGGCTTGGTGGGTGAGCGGGTGGTAGGGTTTGGTTTGTTGGCTGCCTGGCAGGGTTGGTTGGCTGGCTGTCTAGTTAGTTGGTTGGTTGGTTGGTTAATTGTTTGGTCGATAGGTTGGCTGGCTGGCTGTTTCTGGCTTGGTGGGTGAGCGGGTGGTAGGGTTTGGTTTGCTGGCTGCCTGGCAGGGTTGGTTGGCTGGCTGTCCAGTTAGTTGGTTGGTTGGTTATTTAATTGGTTGGTCGATAGGTTGGCTGGCAGGCTGTTTCTGGCTTGGTGGGCGAGCGATTGGTAGGGTTTGGTTTGTTGGCTGCCTGGCAGGGTTGGTTGGCTGGCTGTCTAGTTAGTTGGTTGGTTGGTTGGTTAATTGGTTGGTCGATAGGTTGGCTAGCTGGCTGTTTCTGGCTTGGTGGGTGAGCGGGTGGTAGGGTTTGGTTTGTTGGCTGCCTTGCAGGGTTGGTTCGCTGGCTGTCTAGTTAGTTGGTTAATTGGTTGGTCGATAGGTTGGCTGTCTGGCTGTTTATGGCTTGGTGGCTGAGCGGGTGGTAGGGTTTGGTTTGTTGGCTGCCTGGCAGGGTTCGTTGGCTGGCTGTCTAGTTGTTGGTTGGTTGGTTAATTGGTTGGTCGAAAGGTTGGCCGCCTGGCTGTTTCTGGCTTGGTGGGTGAGCGGGTGGTAGGGTTTGGTTTGTTGGCTGCCTGCCAGGGTTGGTTGGCTGGCTGTCTAGTTAGTTGGTTGGTTGGTTGGTTAATTGGTTGGTCGATAGTTTGGCTGGCTGGCTGTTTCTGGCTTGGTGGGTGAACGGGTGGTAGGGTTTGGTTTGTTGGCTGCCTGGCAGGGTTTGTTGGCTGGCTGTCTAGTTACTTGGTTGGTTGGTTGGTGAATTGGTTGGTCGATAGGTTGGCTGGCTGGATGTTTCTGGCTTGGTGGGTGAGCGGGTGGTAGGGTTTGGTTTGTTGGCTGCCTGGCAGGGTTGGTTGGCTTGCTGTCTAGTTAGTTGGTTGGTTGGTTGGTTAATTGGTTGGTCGATAGGTTGGCTGGCTGGTTGTTTCTGGCTTGGTGGGTGAGCGGGTGGTAGGGTTTGGTTTGTTGGCTGCCTGGCAGGGTTGGTTGGCTGGCTGTCTAGTTAGTTGGTTGGTTGGTTGGTTAATTGTTTGGTCGATAGGTTGGCTGGCTGGCTGTTTCTGGCTTGGTGGGTGAGCGGGTGGTAGGGTTTGGTTTGCTGGCTGCCTGGCAGGGTTGGTTGGCTGGCTGTCCAGTTAGTTGGTTGGTTGGTTATTTAATTGGTTGGTCGATAGGTTGGCTGGCAGGCTGTTTCTGGCTTGGTGGGCGAGCGATTGGTAGGGTTTGGTTTGTTGGCTGCCTGGCAGGGTTGGTTGGCTGGCTGTCTAGTTAGTTGGTTGGTTGGTTGGTTAATTGGTTGGTCGATAGGTTGGCTAGCTGGCTGTTTCTGGCTTGGTGGGTGAGCGGGTGGTAGGGTTTGGTTTGTTGGCTGCCTTGCAGGGTTGGTTCGCTGGCTGTCTAGTTAGTTGGTTAATTGGTTGGTCGATAGGTTGGCTGTCTGGCTGTTTATGGCTTGGTGGCTGAGCGGGTGGTAGGGTTTGGTTTGTTGGCTGCCTGGCAGGGTTCGTTGGCTGGCTGTCTAGTTGTTGGTTGATTGGTTAATTGGTTGGTCGAAAGGTTGGCCGCCTGGCTGTTTCTGGCTTGGTGGGTGAGCGGGTGGTAGGGTTTGGTTTGTTGGCTGCCTGCCAGGGTTGGTTGGCAGGCTGTCTAGTTAGTTGGTTGGTTGGTTGGTTAATTGGTTGGTCGATATGTTGGCTGGCTGGCTGTTTCTGGCTTGGTGGGTGAGCGGGTGGTAGGGTTTGGTTTGTTGGCTGCCTGGCAGGAATGGTTGCCTGGCTGTCTAGTTAGTTGGTAGGTTGGTTGGTTAATTGGTTGGTCGATAGGTTGGCTGGCTGGCTGTTTCTGGTTTGGTGGGCGAGCGGGTGGTAGGGTTTGGTTTCTTGGCTGCCTGGCAGGGTTGGTTGGCTGGCTTTCTTGTTAGTTGGTTGGTTTTTTGGTTAACTGGTTGGTCGATAGTTTGGCTGGCTGGCTGTTTCTGGCTTGGTGGGCGAACGGGTGGTAGGGTTTGGTTTGTTGGCTGCCTGGCAGGGTTGGTTGGCTGACTGTCTAGTTAGTTGGTTGGTTGGTTTGTTAATTGGTTGGTCGATAGGTTGGCTGGCTTTAGGTTTCTGGCTTGTTGGGTGAGCGGGTGGTAGGGTTTGGTTTGTTGGCTGCCTGGCAGGGTTGGTTGGCTGGCTGTCTAGTTAGTTGGTTGGTTGGTTGGTTGGTTAATTGGTTGGTCGATAGTTTGGCTGGCTGGCTGTTTCTGGCTTGGTGGGTGAACGGGTGGTAGGGTTTGGTTTGTTGGCTGCCTGGCAGGGTTGGTTGGCTTGCTGTCTAGTTACTTGGTTGGTTGGTTGGTGAATTGGTTGGTCGATAGGTTGGCTGGCTGGATGTTTCTGGCTTGGTGGGTGAGCGGGTGGTAGGGTTTGGTTTGTTGGCTGCCTGGCAGGGTTGGTTGGCTTGCTGTCTAGTTAGTTGGTTGGTTGGTTGGTTAATTGGTTGGTCGATAGGTTGGCTGGCTGGTTGTTTCTGGCTTGGTGGGTGAGCGGGTGGTAGGGTTTGGTTTGTTGGCTGCCTAGCAGGGTTGGTTGGCTGGCTGTCCAGTTAGTTGGTTGGTTGGTTATTTAATTGGTTGGTCGATAGGTTGGCTGGCAGGCTGTTTCTGGCTTGGTGGGCGAGCGATTGGTTGGGTTTGGTTTGTTGGCTGCCTGGCAGGGTTGGTTGGCTGGCTGTCTAGTTAGTTGGTTGGTTGGTTGGTTAATTGGTTGGTCGATAGGTTGGCTAGCTGGCTGTTTCTGGCTTGGTGGGTGAGCGGGTGGTAGGGTTTGGTTTGTTGGCTGCCTGGCAGGGTTGGTTCGCTGGCTGTCTAGTTAGTTGGTTAATTGGTTGGTCGATAGGTTGGCTGTCTGGCTGTTTATGGCTTGGTGGCTGAGCGGGTGGTAGGGTTTGGTTTGTTGGCTGCCTGGCAGGGTTCGTTGGCTGGCTGTCTAGTTGTTGGTTGGTTGGTTAATTGGTTGGTCGAAAGGTTGGCCGCCTGGCTGTTTCTGGCTTGGTGGGTGAGCGGGTGGTAGGGTTTGGTTTGTTGGCTGCCTGCCAGGGTTGGTTGGCTGGCTGTCTAGTTAGTTGGTTGGTTGGTTGGTTAATTGGTTGGTCGATATGTTGGCTGGCTGGCTATTTCTGGCTTGGTGGGTGAGCGGGTGGTAGGGTTTGGTTTGTTGGCTGCCTGGCAGGAATGGTTGCCTGGCTGTCTAGTTAGTTGGTAGGTTGGTTGGTTAATTGGTTGGTCGATAGGTTGGCTGGCTGGCTGTTTCTGGCTTGGTGGGCGAGCGGGTGGTAGGGTTTGGTTTCTTGGCTGCCTGGCAGGGTTGGTTGGCTGGCTTTCTTGTTAGTTGGTTGGTTTTTTGGTTAACTGGTTGGTCGATAGTTTGGCTGGCTGGCTGTTTCTGGCTTGGTGGGCGAACGGGTGGTAGGGTTTTTTTTGTTGGCTGCCTGGCAGGGTTGGTTGGCTGACTGTCTAGTTAGTTGGTTGGTTGGTTGGTTAATTGGTTGGTCGATAGGTTGGCTGGCTGGCTGTTTCTGGCTTGTTGGGTGAGCGGGTGGTAGGGTTTGGTTTGTTGGCTGCCTGGCAGGGTTGGTTGGCCAGCTGTCTAGTTAGTTGGTTGGTTGGTTTGTTAATTGGTTGGTCGATAGGTTGGCTGGCTTTAGGTTTCTGGCTTGGTGGGTGAGCGGGTGGTAGGGTTTGGTTTGTTGGCTGCCTTCCAAGGTTGGTTGGCTTGCTGTCTAGTTAGATGGTTGGTTTTTTGGTTAATTGGTTGGTCGATAGGTTGGCTGGCTGGCTGTTTCTGGTTTGATGGGTGAGCGGGTGGTAGGGTTTGGTTTGTTGGCTGCCTGGCAGGGTTGGTTGGCTGGCTGTCTAGTTAGTTGGTTGGTTGGTTGGTTGGTTAATTGGTTGGTCGATAGTTTGGGTTTCAGGCTGTTTCTGGCTTGGTGGGTGAACGGGTGGTAGGGTTTGGTTTGTTGGCTGCCTGGCAGGGTTGGTTGGCTGGCTGTCTAGTTACTTGGTTGGTTGGTTGGTGAATTGGTTGGTCGATAGGTTGGCTGGCTGGATGTTTCTGGCTTGGTGGGTGAGCGGGTGGTAGGGTTTGGTTTGTTGGCTGCCTGGCAGGGTTGGTTGGCTTGCTGTCTAGTTAGTTGGTTGGTTGGTTGGTCAATTGGTTGGTCGATAGGTTGGCTGGCTGGCTGTTTCTGGCTTGGTGGGTGAGCGGGTGGTAGGGTTTGTTTTGTTGGCTGCCTGGCAAGGTTGGTTGGCTTGCTGTCTAGTTAGTTGGTTGGTTTTTTTGTTAATTGGTTGGTCGATAGGTTGGCTGGCTGGCTGTTTCTGGCTTGGTGGGTGAGCGGGTGGTAGTGTTTGGTTTGTTGGCTGCCTTGCAGGGTTGGTTGGCTTGCTGTCTAGTTAGTTGGTTGGTTTTTTGGTTAATTGGTTGGTCGATAGGGTGGCTGGCTGGCTGTTTCTGGCTTGTTGGGTGAGCGGGTGGTAGGGTTTGGTTTGTTGGCTGCCTGGCAGGGTTGGTTGGCTGGCTGTCTAGTTAGTTGGTTGGTTGGTTGGTTGGTTAATTGGTTGGTCGATAGTTTGGCTTGCTGGCTGTTTCTGGCTTGGTGGGTGAACGGGTGGTAGGGTTTGGTTTGTTGGCTGCTTGGCAGGGTTGGTTGGCTGGCTGTCTAGTTACTTGGTTGGTTGGTTGGTGAATTGGTTGGTCGATAGGTTGGCTGGCTGGCTGTTTCTGGCTTGGTGGGTGAGCGGGTGGTACGGTTTGGTTTGTTGGCTGCCTGGCAGGAATGGTTGCCTGGCTGTCTAGTTAGTTGGTAGGTTGGTTGGTTAATTGGTTGGTCGATAGGTTGGCTGGCTGGCTGTTTCTGGCTTGGTGGGCGAGCGGGTGGTAGGGTTTGGTTTCTTGGCTGCCTGGCAGGGTTAGTTGGCTGACTTTCTTGTTAGTTGGTTGGTTTTTTGGTTAACTGGTTGGTCGATAGTTTGGCTGGCTGGCTGTTTCTGGCTTGGTGGGCGAACGGGTGGTAGGGTTTGGTTTGTTGGCTGCCTGGCAGGGTTGGTTGGCTGACTGTCTAGTTAGTTGGTTGGTTGGTTGGTTAATTGGTTGGTCGATAGGTTGGCTGGCTGGCTGTTTCTGGCTTGTTGGGTGAGCGGGTGGTAGGGTTTGGTTTGTTGGCTGCCTGGCAGGGTTGGTTGGCCAGCTGTCTAGTTAGTTGGTTGGTTGGTTTGTTAATTGGTTGGTCGATAGGTTGGCTGGCTTTAGGTTTCTGGCTTGGTGGGTGAGCGGGTGGTAGGGTTTGGTTTGTTGGCTGCCTTCCAAGGTTGGTTGGCTTGCTGTCTAGTTAGATGGTTGGTTTTTTGGTTAATTGGTTGGTCGATAGGTTGGCTGGCTGGCTGTTTCTGGCTTGGTGGGCGAGCGGGTGGTAGGGTTTGGTTTCTTGGCTGCCTGGCAGGGTTGGTTGGCTGACTTTCTTGTTAGTTGGTTGGTTTTTTGGTTAACTGGTTGGTCGATAGTTTGGCTGGCTGGCTGTTTCTGGCTTGGTGGGCGAACGGGTGGTAGGGTTTGGTTTGTTGGCTGCCTGGCAGGGTTGGTTGGCTGACTGTCTAGTTAGTTGGCTGGCTGTCTAGTTAGTTGGTTGGTCGATAGTTTGGGTTTCTGGCTGTTTCTGGCTTGGTGGGTGAACGGGTGGTAGGGTTTGGTTTGTTGGCTGCCTGGCAGGGTTGGTTGGCTGGCTGTCTAGTTAGTTGGTTGGTTGGTTGGTTAATTGGTTGGTCGATAGGTTGGCTAACTGGCTGTTTCTGGCTTGGTGGGTGAGCGGGTGGTAGGGTTTGGTTTGTTGGCTGCCTGGCAGGGTTGGTTCGCTGGCTGTCTAGTTAGTTGGTTAATTGGTTGGTCGATAGGTTGGCTGTCTGGCTGTTTATGGCTTGGTGGCTGAGCGGATGGTAGGGTTTGGTTTGTTGGCTGCCTGGCAGGGTTCGTTGGCTGGCTGTCTAGTTGTTGGTTGGTTGGTTAATTGGTTGGTCGAAAGGTTGGCCGCCTGGCTGTTTCTGGCTTGGTGGGTGAGCGGGTGGTAGGGTTTGGTTTGTTGGCTGCCTGCCAGGGTTGGTTGGCTGGCTGTCTAGTTAGTTGGTTGGTTGGTTGGTTAATTGGTTGGTCGATATGTTGGCTGGCTGGCTGTTTCTGGCTTGGTGGGTGAGCGGGTGGTAGGGTTTGGTTTGTTGGCTGCCTGGCAGGAATGGTTGCCTGGCTGTCTAGTTAGTTGGTAGGTTGGTTGGTTAATTGGTTGGTCGATAGGTTGGCTGGCTGGCTGTTTCTGGCTTGGTGGGCGAGCGGGTGGTAGGGTTTGGTTTCTTGGCTGCCTGGCAGGGTTGGTTGGCTGGCTTTCTTGTTAGTTGGTTGGTTTTTTGGTTAACTGGTTGGTCGATAGTTTGGCTGGCTGGCTGTTTCTGGCTTGGTGGGCGAACGGGTGGTAGGGTTTGGTTTGTTGGCTGCCTGGCAGGGTTGGTTGGCTGACTGTCTAGTTAGTTGGTTGGTTGGTTGGTTAATTGGTTGGTCGATAGGTTGGCTGGCTGGCTGTTTCTGGCTTGTTGGGTGAGCGGGTGGTAGGGTTTGGTTTGTTGGCTGCCTGGCAGGGTTGGTTGGCTAGCTGTCTAGTTAGTTGGTTGGTTGGTTTGTTAATTGGTTGGTCGATAGGTTGGCTGGCTGGAGGTTTCTGGCTTGGTGGGTGAGCGGGTGGTAGGGTTTGGTTTGTTGGCTGCCTTCCAAGGTTGGTTGGCTTGCTGTCTAGTTAGATGGTTGGTTTTTTGGTTAATTGGTAGGTCGATAGGTTGGCTGGCTGGCTGTTTCTGGCTTGGTGTGTGAGCGGGTGGTAGGGTTTGGTTTGTTGGCTGCCTGGCAGGGTTGGTTGACTGGCTGTCTAGTTAGTTGGTTGGTTAATTGGTTAGTCGATAGATTGGCTGGCTGGCTGTTTCTGGCTTGGTGGGTGAGCGGGTGGTAGGGTTTGGTTTGTTGGCTGCCTGGCAGGGTTGGTTGGGTTGCTGTCTAGTTAGTTGGTTGGTTTTTTGGTTAACTGGTTGGTCGATAGGGTGGCTGGCTGGCTGTTTCTGGCTTGGTGGGTGAGCGGGTGGTAGGGTTTGGTTTGTTGGCTGCCTGGCAGGGTTGGTTGGCTGGCTGTCTAGTTAGTTGGTTGGTTGGTTGGTTACTTGGTTGGTCGATAGTTTGGCTAGCTGGCTGTTTCTGGCTTGGTGGGTGAGCGGGTGGTAGGGTTTGGTTTGTTGGCTGTCTGGCAGGGTTGGTTGGCTGGCTGTCTAGTTAGTTGGTTGGTTGGTTGGTTGGTTACTTGTTTGGTCGATAGTTTGGCTGGCTGGCTGTTTCTGGCTTGGTGGGTGAGTGGGTGGTAGGGTTTGGTTTGTTGGCTGCCTAGCAGGGTTGGTTGGCTCTCTGCCTAGTTAGTTGGTTGGTTGGTTGGTTAATTGGTTGGTGGATAGGTTGGCTGGCTGTCAGTTTCTGGCTTGGTGGGTGAGCGGGTGGTAGGGTTTGGTTTGTTGGCTGCCTGGCAGGGTTGGTTGGCTTGCTGTCTAGTTAGTTGGTTGGTTGGTTGGTTAATTGGTTGGTCAATAGGTTGGCTGGCTGGCTGTTTCTGGCTTGGTGGGTGAGCGGGTGGTAGGGTTTGGTTTGTTGGCTGCCTGGCAGGGTTGGTTGGCTGGCTGTCTAGATAGTTGGTTGGTTGGTTGGTTAATTGGTTGGTCGATAGGTTGGCTGGCTGGCTGGCTTTTTCTGGCTTGGTGGGTGAGCGCGTGGTAGGGTTTGGTTTGTTGGCTGCCTGGCAGGGTTGGTTGGCTGGCTGTCTAGTTAGTTGGTTGGTTGGTTGGTTAATTGGTTGGTCGATAGGTTGGCTGGCAGGCTGTCTCTGGCTTGGTGGGCGAGCGGGTGGTAGGGTTTGGTTTGTTGGCTGCCTGGCAGGGTTGGTTGGCTGGCTGTCTAGTTAGTTGGTTGGTTGGTTGGTTGGTTAATTGGTTGGTCGATAGGTTGGCTGGCTGGCTGTTTCTGGCTTGGTGGGTAAGCGGGTGGTAGGGTTTGGTTTGTTTCCTGCCTGGCAGGGTTGGTTGGCTGGCTGTCTAGTTAGTTGGTTGGTTGGTTGGTTAATTGGTTGGTCGATAGGTTGGCTGGCTGGCTGTTTCTGGCTTGGTGGGTGAGCGGGTGGTAGGGTTTGGTTTGTTGGCTTCCTGGCAGGGTTGGTTGGCTGGCTGTCTAGTTGTTGGTTGGTTGGTTGGTTAATTGGTTGGTCGATAGGTTGGCTGGCTGGCTGTTTCTGGCTTGGTGGGTGAGCGGATGGTAGGGTTTTATTTGTTGGCTGCCTGGCAGGGTTGGTTGACTGGCTGTCTAGTTGGTTGGTTGGTTGGTTAATTGGTTGGTCGATATGTTGGCTGGCTGGCTGTTTCTGGCTTGGTGGGTGAGCGGGTGGTAGGGTTTGGTTTGTTGGCTGCCTGGCAGGAATCGTTGCCTGGCTGTCTAGTTAGTTGGTAGGTTGGTTGGTTAATTGGTTGGTCGATAGGTTGGCTGGCTGGCTGTTTCTGGCTTGGTGGGCGAGCGGGTGGTAGGGTTTGGTTTCTTGGCTGCCTGGCAGGGTTGGTTGGCTGGCTTTCTTGTTAGTTGGTTGGTTTTTTGGTTAACTGGTTGGTCGATAGTTTGGCTGGCTGGCTGTTTCTGGCTTGGTGGGCGAACGGGTGGTAGGGTTTGGTTTGTTGGCTGCCTGGCAGGGTTGGTTGGCTGACTGTCTAGTTAGTTGGTTGGTTGGTTGGTTAATTGGTTGGTCGATAGGTTGGCTGGCTGGCTGTTTCTGGCTTGTTGGGTGAGCGGGTGGTAGGGTTTGGTTTGTTGGCTGCCTGGCAGGGTTGGTTGGCTAGCTGTCTAGTTAGTTGGTTGGTTGGTTTGTTAATTGGTTGGTCGATAGGTTGGCTGGCTGGAGGTTTCTGGCTTGGTGGGTGAGCGGGTGGTAGGGTTTGGTTTGTTGGCTGCCTTCCAAGGTTGGTTGGCTTGCTGTCTAGTTAGATGGTTGGTTTTTTGGTTAATTGGTAGGTCGATAGGTTGGCTGGCTGGCTGTTTCTGGCTTGGTGTGTGAGCGGGTGGTAGGGTTTGGTTTGTTGGCTGCCTGGCAGGGTTGGTTGACTGGCTGTCTAGTTAGTTGGTTGGTTAATTGGTTAGTCGATAGATTGGCTGGCTGGCTGTTTCTGGCTTGGTGGGTGAGCGGGTGGTAGGGTTTGGTTTGTTGGCTGCCTGGCAGGGTTGGTTGGGTTGCTGTCTAGTTAGTTGGTTGGTTTTTTGGTTAACTGGTTGGTCGATAGGGTGGCTGGCTGGCTGTTTCTGGCTTAGTGGGTGAGCGGGTGGTAGGGTTTGGTTTGTTGGCTGCCTGGCAGGGTTGGTTGGCTGGCTGTCTAGTTAGTTGGTTGGTTGGTTGGTTGGTTACTTGGTTGGTCGATAGTTTGGCTGGCTGGCTGTTTCTGGCTTGGTGGGTGAGCGGGTGGTAGGGTTTGGTTTGTTGGCTGTCTGGCAGGGTTGGTTGGCTGGCTGTCTAGTTAGTTGGTTGGTTGGTTGGTTGGTTGGTTGGTTGGTTGGTTACTTGTTTGGTCGATAGTTTGGCTGGCTGGCTGTTTCTGGCTTGGTGGGTGAGTGGGTGGTAGGGTTTGGTTTGTTGGCTGCCTAGCAGGGTTGGTTCGCTCTCTGTCTAGTTAGTTGGTTGGTTGGTTGGTTAATTGGTTGGTGGATAGGTTGGCTGGCTGTCAGTTTCTGGCTTGGTGGGTGAGCGGGTGGTAGGGTTTGGTTGTTGGCTGCCTGGCAGGGTTGGTTGGCTTGCTGTCTAGTTAGTTGGTTGGTTGGTTGGTTAATTGGTTGGTCAATAGGTTGGCTGGCTGGCTGTTTCTGGCTTGGTGGGTGAGCGGGTGGTAGGGTTTGGTTTGTTGGCTGCCTGGCAGGGTTGGTTGGCTGGCTGTCTAGATAGTTGGTTGGTTGGTTGGTTAATTGGTTGGTCGATAGGTTGGCTGGCTGGCTGGCTTTTTCTGGCTTGGTGGGTGAGCGCGTGGTAGGGTTTGGTTTGTTGGCTGCCTGGCAGGGTTGGTTGGCTGGCTGTCTAGTTAGTTGGTTGGTTGGTTGGTTAATTGATTGGTCGATAGGTTGGCTGGCAGGCTGTCTCTGGCTTGGTGGGCGAGCGGGTGGTAGGGTTTGGTTTGTTGGCTGCCTGGCAGGGTTGGTTGGCTGGCTGTCTAGTTAGTTGGTTGGTTGGTTGGTTAATTGGTTGGTCGATAGGTTGGCTGGCTGGCTGTTTCTGGCTTGGTGGGTAAGCGGGTGGTAGGGTTTGGTTTGTTTCCTGCCTGGCAGGGTTGGTTGGCTGGCTGTCTAGTTAGTTGGTTGGTTGGTTGGTTAATTGGTTGGTCGATAGGTTGGCTGGCTGGCTGTTTCTGGCTTGGTGGGTGAGCGGGTGGTAGGGTTTGGTTTGTTGGCTTCCTGGCAGGGTTGGTTGGCTGGCTGTCTAGTTGTTGGTTGGTTGGTTGGTTAATTGGTTGGTCGATAGGTTGGCTGGCTGGCTGTTTCTGGCTTGGTGGGTGAGCGGATGGTAGGGTTTGGTTTGTTGGCTGCCTGGCAGGGTTGGTTGACTGGCTGTCTAGTTAGTTGGTTGGTTGGTTGGTTAATTGGTTAGTCGATAGGTTGGCTGGCTGGCTGTTTCTGGCTTGGTGGGTGAGCGGGCCACCCAACCTATCGACCAACCAATTAACCAACCAACCAACCAACTAACTAGACAGCCAGCCAACCAACCCTGCCAGGCAGCCAAAAAACCAAACCCTACCACCCGCTCACCCACCAAGCCAGAAACATCCAGCCAGCCAACCTATGGACCAACCATTTAACCACCCAACCAACCAACCAACTAACTAGACAGTCAGCACCAACCCTGCCAGGCAACCAACAAACCAAACCCTACCACCGCTCGCCCACCAAGCCAGAAACAGCCAGCCAGGCAAACTATCGACCAACCAATTAACCAACCAACCAACCAACTCAGAATTTTCTTCCCTACATAAATAATCAATAATTGCAAAGGAAAGAAATTGAAAAAAAAAAGAATTTTCAAATTAGAAAAGAAATATATTCATTGAAGATATTCGCTCCGGCTGGGACTCGAACCCAGGCCACTCGCTTGGAAGACCAGCGGTCTAGCCATTAGGCTATCGGAGTTCTGTCGAGCGGAGTCTTACTGCCTGACTGATACTGCCTGACTGACAGACTGACTCACTGACTGACTGATACTGACTGATTGACTCACTGACTGACCGAGACTGACTGACTAACTGCCTGACTGACTGAGACTGGACTGACTGACTGACTGACTGACTGACTGACTGACTAACTGACTGACTGAGACTGACTGACTGACTGCTTGACTCTCTGACTGGCTATTTCACTGACTGACTGAATGACTAAATGACTGACTGACACTGACTGACTGACTGCTTGACTACCTGACTGACTGCTTGACTGACTAACTGACTGGACAGGACTGACCGACTGACTGACTGACAGACTGACTGAATAAGGATGACTGACAGACTGACTGAATAAGGCTGACTGACTGACTGACTGACAGACTGACTGAATAAGGCTGACCGACTGACTGACTGCCTGACTGACTGACTGACTGAATGACTGACTGACTGACTGACCGAGACGGACTGACTGACTGACTGAGACTGGACTGGACTGACTGACTGACTGACTGACTGAGACTGAATGACTGCTTTAGTGACTAACTGACTGCACAGGACTGACCGACTGACTGACTGACTGACTGCCTGACTGAATGACTGACTGACTGAGACTAAATGACTGACTGCTTGACTGACTGGCTGAAGGACTAACTGACTGAATGAGTGACTGACTGACTGGACTGACTGACTGAGACTGAATGACTGAGTGCTTGACTGATTGACTGTCAGACTGACTGACTGACTTCGCAAAAGGGAAAAATAAAAAAAAAAAAGAATTATAAAATTAGAAAAAATATTTGCATTTAAGATTTCCTTTCCGGCCGGGACTCGAACCCAGTACCACGCGCTAGAAACCCAACGGTCTAGCCATTAGGCTATCGGAGCTCTGTCGCTGGAAGTCTTAAATATAATAAAAACAAAAAATGCACCTTGGTAATTATTGATTCAAACACTGTGAAATTTACAGGTCGAATAATTAAACTGACTCAGAATTTTTCTCCCTACATAAATAATCAATATTCGCAAAAGAGAAAAATTAAAAAAAAAAGAAGAAGAAATTTCAAATTAGAAACTAAAAGTATACATTGAAGATTTTCGTTCAGGCTGGGACTCGAACCCAGGGCCACTCGCTTGGAAGCCTAACACTCTAGCCATTAGTCTATGGGAGCTCTGTCGGTGGGAGTTTTAAATATAATAAAAACAAAAAATGCACCTTGGTAATTGTTTATTTAAACACTTTGAAATCTTCGTGTCGAAAAATTAAACTGACTCAGAATTTTCTTCCCTACATAAATAATCAATAATTGCAAAGGAAAGAAATTGAAAAAAAAAAGAATTTTCAAATTAGAAAAGAAATATATACATTGAAGATATTCGCTCCGGCTGGGACTCGAACCCAGGCCACTCGCTTGGAAGACCAGCGGTCTAGCCATTAGGCTATCGGAGTTCTGTCGAGCGGAGTCTTACTGCCTGACTGATACTGCCTGACTGACAGACTGACTCACTGACTGACTGATACTGACTTACTGACTCACTGACTGACCGAGACTGACTGACTAACTGCCTGACTGACTGAGACTGGACTGACTGACTGACTGACTGACTGACTGACTAACTGACTGACTGAGGCTGACTGACTGACTGCTTGACTCTCTGACTGGCTATTTCACTGACTGACTGAATGACTAAATGACTGACTGACACTGACTGACTGACTGCTTGACTACCTGACTGACTGCTTGACTGACTAACTGACTGGACAGGACTGACCGACTGACTGACTAACAGACTGACTGAATAAGGATGACTGACAGACTGACTGAATAAGGCTGACTGACTGACTGACTGACAGACTACCTGAATAAGGCTGACCGACTGACTGACTGCCTGACTGACTGACTGACTGAATGACTGACTGACTGACTGACCGAGACTGACTGACTGACTGACTGAGACTGGACTGGACTGACTGACTGACTGACTGACTGAGACTGACTGACTGCTTTAGTGACTAACTGACTGCACAGGACTGACCGACTGACTGACTGACTGAATGACTGACTGACTGAGACTAAATGACTGACTGCTTGACTGACTGGCTGAAGGACTAACTGACTGACTGAGTGACTGACTGACTGGACTGACTGACTGAGACTGAATGAGTGAGTGCTTGACTGATTGACTGTCAGACTGACTGGCTGACTGACTTCGCAAAAGGGAAAAATAAAAAAAAAAGAATTATAAAATTAGAAAAAAATATTTGCATTTAAGATTTCCTTTCCGGCTGGGATTTGAACCCAGGGCGACACTCATGGAAGCCCAACGCTCTCGCCAATATACTATCGGATCTCTGTTGATCGGTGTCTTAATTATAATAAAAACAAAAAATGCACCTTAGTAATTATTGATCTAAAATCTTTGAAATCTAAAGGTCGAATGATTAAACTGACTCAGAATTTTCTTCCATACATAAATAATCCATATTTGCAAAAGAAAGAAATTGAAAAAAAAAGAATCTTCAAATTAGAAGAGAAATATATACATGGAAGATTTTTGTTCCGGCCGGGACTCGAATCCAGTACCACGCGCTTGGAACCCAACGGTCTAGCCATTAGGCTATCGGAGCTCCGTCGATGGAAGTCTTAAATATAATAAAAACAAAAAATGCACCTTGGTAATTATTGATTCAAACACTTTGAAATTTACAGGTCGAATAATTAAACTGACTCAGAATTTTTCTCCCTACATAAATAATCAATATTCGCAAAAGAGAAAAATTAAAAAAAAAAGAAGAAGAAATTTCAAATTAGAAACTAAAAGTATACATTGAAGATTTTCGTTCAGGCTGGGACTCGAACCCAGGGCCACTCGCTTTGAAGCCTAACACTCTAGCCATTAGTCTATGGGAGCTCTGTCGGTGGGAGTTTTAAATATAATAAAAACAAAAAATGCACCTTGGTAATTGTTTATTTAAACACTTTGAAATCTTGGTGTCGAAAAATTAAACTGACTCAGAATTTTCTTCCCTACATAAATAATCAATAATTGCAAAGGAAAGAAATTGAAAAAAAAAAGAATTTTCAAATTAGAAAAGAAATATATACATTGAAGATATTCGCTCCGGCTGGGACTCGAACCCAGGCCACTCGCTTGGAAGACCAGCGGTCTAGCCATTTGGCTATCGGAGTTCTGTCGAGCGGAGTCTTACTGCCTGACTGATACTGCCTGACTGACAGACTGACTCACTGACTGACTGATACTGACTGACTGACTCACTGACTGACCGAGACTGACTGAATAACTGCCTGACTGACTGAGACTGGACTGACTGACTGACTGACTGACTGACTAACTGACTGACTGATACTGACTGACTGACTCACTGACTGACCGAGACTGACTGACTAACTGCCTGACTGACTGAGACTGGACTGACTGAGACTGACTGACTGACTGACTGACTGACTGCTTGACTCTCTGACTGGCTATTTCACTGACTGACTGAATGACTAAATGACTGACTGACACTGACTGACTGACTGCTTGACTACCTGACTGACTGCTTGACTGACTAACTGACTGGACAGGACTGACCGACTGACTGACTGACAGACTGACTGAATAAGGATGACTGACAGACTGACTGAATAAGGCTGACTGACTGACTGACTGGCAGACTGACTGAATAAGGCTGACCGACTGACTGACTGCCTGACTGACTGACTGACTGAATGACTGTCTGACTGACTGACCGAGACTGACTGACTGACTGACTGAGACTGGACTGGACTGACTGACTGACTGACTGACTGAGACTGACTGACTGCTTTAGTGACTAACTGACTGCACAGGACTGACCGACTGACTGACTGACTGACTGCCTGACTGACTGACTGACTGAATGACTGACTGACTGAGACTAAATGACTGACTGCTTGACTGACTGGCTGAAGGACTAACTGACTGACTGAGTGACTGACTGACTGGACTGACTGACTGAGACTGAATGACTGAGTGCTTGACTGATTGACTGTCAGACTGACTGACTGACTTCGCAAAAGGGAAAAATAAAAAAAAAAGAATTATAAAATTAGAAAAAAATATTTGCATTTAAGATTTCCTTTCCGGCCGGGACTCGAACCCAGTACCACGCGCTAGGAACCCAACGGTCTAGCCATTAGGCTTTCGGAGCTCTGTCGATGGAAGTCTTAAATATAATAAAAACAAAAAATGCACCTTGGTAATTATTGATTCAAACACTTTGAAATTTACAGGTCGAATAATTAAACTGACTCAGAATTTTTCTCCCTACATAAATAATCAATATTCGCAAAAGAGAAAAATTAAAAAAAAAAGAAGAAGAAATTTCAAATTAGAAACTAAAAGTATACATTGATGATTTTCGTTCAGGCTGGGACTCGAACCCAGGGCCACTCGCTTGGAAGCCTAACACTGTAGCCATTAGTCTATGGGAGCTCTGGCGGTGGGAGTTTTAAATATAATAAAAACAAAAAATGAACCTTGGTAATTGTTTATTTAAACACTTTGAAATCTTCGTGTCGAAAAATTAAACTGACTCAAAATTTTCTTCCCTACATAAATAATCAATAATTGCAAAGGAAAGAAATTGAAAAAAAAAAGAATTTTCAAATTAGAAAAGAAATATATACATTGAAGATATTCGCTCCGGCTGGGACTCGAACCCAGGCCACTCGCTTGGAAGACCAGCGGTCTAGCCATTAGGCTATCGGAGTTCTGTCGAGCGGAGTCTTACTGCCTGACTGATACTGCCTGACTGACAGACTGACTCACTGACTGACTGATACTGACTGACTGACTCACTGACTGACCGAGACTGACTGACTAACTGCCTGACTGACTGAGACTGGACTGACTGACTGACTGACTGACTGACTAACTGACTGACTGACGCTGACTGACTGACTGCTTGACTCTCTGACTGGCTATTTCACTGACTGACTGAATGACTAAATGACTGACTGACACTGACTGACTGACTGCTTGACTACCTGACTGACTGCTTGACTGACTAACTGACTGGACAGGACTGACCGACTGACTGACTGACAGACTGACTGAATAAGGATGACTGACAGACTGACTGAATAAGGCTGACTGACAGACTGACTGAATAAGGCTGACTGACTGACTGACTGACAGACTGACTGAATAAGGCTGACCGACTGACTGACTGCCTGACTGACTGACTGACTGAATGACTGACTGACTGACTGACCGAGACTGACTGACTGACTGACTGAGACTGGACTGGACTGACTGACTGACTGACTGACTGAGACTGACTGACTGCTTTAGTGACTAACTGACTGCACAGGACTGACCGACTGACTGACTGACTGACTGACTGACTGACTGAATGACTGACTGACTGAGACTAAATGACTGACTGCTTGACTGACTGGCTGAAGGACTAACTGACTGACTGAGTGACTGACTGACTGGACTGACTGACTGATACTGAATGAGTGAGTGCTTGACTGATTGACTGTCAGACTGACTGACTGACTGACTTCGCAAAAGGGAAAAATAAAAAAAAAGAATTATAAAATTAGAAAAAAATATTTGCATTTAAGATTTTCTTTCCGGCTGGGATTTGAACCCAGGGCGACACTCATGGAAGCCCAACGCTCTCGCCAATATACTATCGGATCTCTGTTGATCGGTGTCTTAATTATAATAAAAACAAAAAATGCACCTTAGTAATTATTGATCTAAAATCTTTGAAATCTAAAGGTCGAATGATTAAACTGACTCAGAAGTTTCTTCCGTACATAAATAATCCATATTTGCAAAAGAAAGAAATTGAAAAAAAAAGAATCTTCAAATTAGAAGAGAAATATATACATGGAAGATTTTTGTTCCGGCTGGGACTCGAATCCAGTACCACGCGCTTGGAACCCAACGGTCTAGCCATTAGGCTATCGGAGCTCTGTCGATGGAAGTCTTAAATATAATAAAAACAAAAAATGCACCTTGGTAATTATTGATTCAAACACTTTGAAATTTACAGGTCGAATAATTAAACTGACTCAGAATTTTTCTCCCTACATAAATAATCAATATTCGCAAAAGAGAAAAATTAAAAAAAAAAGAAGAAGAAATTTCAAATTAGAAACTAAAAGTATACATTGAAGATTTTCGTTCAGGCTGGGACTCGAACCCAGGGCCACTCGCTTGGAAGCCTAACACTCAAGATATTAGTCTATGGGAGCTCTGTCGGTGGGCGTTTTAAATATAATAAAAACAAAAAATGCACCTTGGTAATTGTTTATTTAAACACTTTGAAATCTTCGTGTCGAAAAATTAAACTGACTCAGAATTTTCTTCCCTACATAAATAATCAATAATTGCAAAGGAAAGAAATTCAAAAAAAAAAGAATTTTCAAATTAGAAAAGAAATATATACATTGAAGATATTCGCTCCGGCTGGGACTCGAACCCAGGCCACTCGCTTGGAAGACCAGCGGTCTAGCCATTAGGCTATCGGAGTTCTGTCGAGCGGAGTCTTACTGCCTGACTGATACTGCCTGACTGACAGACTGACTCACTGACTGACTAACTGCCTGACTGACTTAGACTGGACTGACTGAGACTGATTGACTAACTGCCTGACTGACTTAGACTGGACTGACTGAGACTGATTGACTGACTGCTTGACTCTCTGACTGGCTATTTCACAGACTGACTGAATGACTAAATGACTGACTGACACTGACTGACTGACTGCTTGACTACCTGATTGACTGCTTGACTGACTAACTGACTGGACAGGACTGACCGACTGACTGACTGACAGACTGACTGAATAAGGATGACTGACAGACTGACTGAATAAGGCTGACTGACTGACTGACTGGCAGACTGACTGAATAAGGATGACTGACAGACTGACTGAATAAGGCTGACTGACTGACTGACTGGCAGACTGACTGAATAAGGCTGACCGACTGACTGACTGCCTGACTGACTGACTGACTGAATGACTGTCTGACTGACTGACCGAGACTGACTGACTGACTGACTGAGACTGGACTGGACTGACTGACTGACTGACTGACTGAGACTGACTGACTGCTTTAGTGACTAACTGACTGCACAGGACTGACCGACTGACTGACTGACTGACTGCCTGACTGACTGACTGACTGAATGACTGACTGACTGAGACTAAATGACTGACTGCTTGACTGACTGGCTGAAGGACTAACTGACTGACTGAGTGACTGACTGACTGGACTGACTGACTGAGACTGAATGACTGAGTGCTTGACTGATTGACTGTCAGACTGACTGACTGACTTCGCAAAAGGGAAAAATAAAAAAAAAGAATTATAAAATTAGAAAAAAATATTTGCATTTGAGATTTCCTTTCCGGCCGGGACTCGAACCCAGTACCACGCGCTAGAAACCCAACGGTCTAGCCATTAGGCTATCGGAGCTCTGTCGATGGAAGTCTTAAATATAATAAAAACAAAAAATGCACCTTGGTAATTATTGATTCAAACACTTTGAAATTTACAGGTCGAATAATTAAACTGACTCAGAATTTTTCTCTTTACATAAATAATCAATATTCGCAAAAGAGAAAAATTAAAAAAAAAAGAAGAAGAAATTTCAAATTAGAAACTAAAAGTATACATTGAAGATTTTCGTTCATTCTGGGACTCGAACCCAGGGCCACTCGCTTGGAAGCCTAACACTCTAGCCATTAGTCTATGGGAGCTCTGTCGGTGGGAGTTTTAAATATAATAAAAACAAAAAATGCACCTTGGTAATTGTTTATTTAAACACTTTGAAATCTTCGTGTCGAAAAATTAAACTGACTCAGAATTTTCTTCCCTACATAAATAATCAATAATTGCAAAGGAAAGAAATTGAAAAAAAAAGAATTTTCAAATTAGAAAAGAAATATATACATTGAAGATATTCGCTCCGGCTGGGACTCGAACCCAGGCCACTCGCTTGGAAGACCAGCGGTCTAGCCATTAGGCTATCGGAGTTCTGTCGAGCGGAGTCTTACTGCCTGACTGATACTGCCTGACTGACAGACTGACTCACTGACTGACTGATACTGACTGACTGACTCACTGACTGACCGAGACTGACTGACTAACTGCCTGACTGACTGAGACTGGACTGACTGACTGACTGACTGACTGACTAACTGACTGACTGACGCTGACTGACTGACTGCTTGACTCTCTGACTGGCTATTTCACTGACTGACTGAATGACTAAATGACTGACTGACACTGACTGACTGACTGCTTGACTACCTGACTGACTGCTTGACTGACTAACTGACTGGACAGGACTGACCGACTGACTGACTGACAGACTGACTGAATAAGGATGACTGACAGACTGACTGAATAAGGCTGACTGACTGACTGACTGACAGACTGACTGAATAAGGCTGACCGACTGACTGACTGCCTGACTGACTGACTGACTGAATGACTGACTGACTGACTGACCGAGACTGACTGACTGACTGACTGAGACTGGACTGGACTGACTGACTGACTGACTGACTGAGACTGACTGACTGCTTTAGTGACTAACTGACTGCACAGGACTGACCGACTGACTGACTGACTGACTGACTGACTGACTGACTGAGACTAAATGACTGACTGCTTGACTGACTGGCTGAAGGACTAACTGACTGACTGAGTGACTGACTGACTGGACTGACTGACTGAGACTGAATGAGTGAGTGCTTGACTGATTGACTGTCAGACTGACTGACTGACTGACTTCGCAAAAGGGAAAAATAAAAAAAAAAAGAATTATAAAATTAGAAAAAAATATTTGCATTTAAGATTTCCTTTCCGGCTGGGATTTGAACCCAGGGCGACACTCATGGAAGCCCAACGCTCTCGCCAATATACTACCGGATCTCTGTTGATCGGTGTCTTAATTATAATAAAAAAAAATGCACCTTAGTAATTATTGATCTAAAATCTTTGAAATCTAAAGGTCGAATAATTAAACTGACTCAGAATTTTCTTCCGTACATAAATATTCCATATTTGCAAAAGAAAGAAATTGAAAAAAAAAGAATCTTCAAATTAGAAGAGAAATATATACATGGAAGATTTTTGTTCCTTCCGGGACTCGAATCCAGTACCACGCGCTTGGAACCCAACGGTCTAGCCATTAGGCTATCGGAGCTCTGTCGATGGAAGTCTTAAATATAATAAAAACAAAAAATGCACCTTGGTAATTATTGATTCAAACACTTTGAAATTTACAGGTCGAATAATTAAACTGACTCAGAATTTTTCTCCCTACATAAATAATCAATATTCGCAAAAGAGAAAAATTAAAAAAAAAAGAAGAAGAAATTTCAAATTAGAAACTAAAAGTATACATTGAAGATTTTCGTTCAGGCTGGGACTCGAACCCAGGGCCACTCGCTTGGAAGCCTAACACTCTAGCCATTAGTCTATGGGAGCTCTGTCGGTGGGAGTTTTAAATATAATAAAAACAAAAAATGCACCTTGGTAATTGTTTATTTAAACACTTTGAAATCTTCGTGTCGAAAAATTAAACTGACTCAGAATTTTCTTCCCTACATAAATATTCAATAATTGCAAAGGAAAGAAATTGAAAAAAAAAAGAATTTTCAAATTAGAAAAGAAATATATACATTGAAGATATTCGCTCCGGCTGGGACTCGAACCCAGGCCACTCGCTTGGAAGACCAGCGGTCTAGCCATTAGGCTATCGGAGTTCTGTCGAGCGGAGTCTTACTGCCTGACTGATACTGCCTGACTGACAGACTGACTCACTGACTGACTGATACTGACTGACTGACTCACTGACTGACCGAGACTGACTGACTAACTGCCTGACTGACTGAGACTGGACTGACTGAGACTGACTGACTGACTGCTTGACTCTCTGACTGGCTATTTCACTGACTGACTGAATGACTAAATGACTGACTGACACTGACTGACTGACTGCTTGACTACCTGACTGACTGCTTGACTGACTAACTGTCTGGACAGGACTGACCGACTGACTGACTGACAGACTGACTGAATAAGGATGACTGACTGACTGACTGGCAGACTGACTGAATAAGGCTGACCGACTGACTGACTGCCTGACTGACTGACTGACTGAATGACTGTCTGACTGACTGACTGACTGACTGAGACTGGACTGGACTGACTGACTGACTGACTGACTGAGACTGACTGACTGCTTTAGTGACTAACTGACTGCACAGGACTGACCGACTGACTGACTGACTGCCTGACTGACTGACTGACTGAATGACTGACTGACTGAGACTAAATGACTGACTGCTTGACTGACTGGCTGAAGGACTAACTGACTGACTGAGTGACAGACTGACTGGACTGACTGACTGAGACTGAATGACTGAGTGCTTGACTGATTGACTGTCAGACTGACTGACTGACTTCGCAAAAGGGAAAAATAAAAAAAAAAAATTATAAAATTAGAAAAAAATATTTGCATTTAAGATTTCCTTTCCGGCCGGGACTCGAACCCAGTACCACGCGCTAGGAACCCAACGGTCTAGCCATTAGGCTATCGGAGCTCTGTCGATGGAAGTCTTAAATATAATAAAAACAAAAAATGCACCTTGGTAATTATTGATTCAAACACTTTGAAATTTACAGGTCGAATAATTAAACTGACTCAGAATTTTTCTCCCTACATAAATAATCAATATTCGCAAAAGAGAAAAATTAAAAAAAAAGAAGAAGAAATTTCAAATTAGAAACTAAAAGTATACATTGATGATTTTCGTTCAGGCTGGGACTCGAACCCAGGGCCACTCGCTAGGAAGCCTAACACTCTAGCCATTAGTCTATGGGAGCTCTGTCGGTGGGAGTTTTAAATATAATAAAAACAAAAAATGAACCTTGGTAATTGTTTATTTAAACACTTTGAAATCTTCGTGTCGAAAAATTAAACTGACTCAGAATTTTCTTCCCTACATAAATAATCAATAATTGCAAAGGAAAGAAATTGAAAAAAAAAAGAATTTTCAAATTAGAAAAGAAATATATTCATTGAAGATATTCGCTCCGGCTGGGACTCGAACCCAGGCCACTCGCTTGGAAGACCGGCGGTCTAGCCATTAGGCTATCGGAGTTCTGTCGAGCGGAGTCTTACTGCCTGACTGATACTGCCTGACTGACAGACTGACTCACTGACTGACTGATACTGACTCACTGACTCACTGACTGACCGAGACTGACTGACTAACTGCCTGACTGACTGAGACTGGACTGACTGACTGACTGACTGACTGACTGACTGACTAACTGACTGACTGAGACTGACTGACTGACTGCTTGACTCTCTGACTGGCTATTTCACTGACTGACTGAATGACTAAATGACTGACTGACACTGACTGACTGACTGCTTGACTACCTGACTGACTGCTTGACTGACTAACTGACTGGACAGGACTGACCGACTGACTGACTGACAGACTGACTGAAAAAGGATGACTGACAGACTGACTGAATAAGGCTGACTGACTGACTGACTGACAGACTGACTGAATAAGGCTGACCGACTGACTGACTGCCTGACTGACTGACTGACTGAATGACTGACTGACTGACTGACCGAGACTGACTGACTGACTGACTGAGACTGGACTTGACTGACTGACTGACTGACTGACTGAGACTGAATGACTGCTTTAGTGACTAACTGACTGCACAGGACTGACCGACTGACTGACTGACTGACTGCCTGACTGACTGACTGACTGAATGACTGACTGACTGAGACTAAATGACTGACTGCTTGACTGACTGGCTGAAGGACTAACTGACTGACTGAGTGACTGCCTGACTGGACTGACTGACTGAGACTGAATGACTGAGTGCTTGACTGATTGACTGTCAGACTGACTGACTGACTTCGCAAAAGGGAAAAATAAAAAAAAAAGAATTATAAAATTAGAAAAAAATATTTGCATTTAAGATTTCCTTTCCGGCCGGGACTCGAACCCAGTACCACGCGCTAGAAACCCAACGGTCTAGCCATTAGGCTATCGGAGCTCTGTCGATGGAAGTCTTAAATATAATAAAAACAAAAAATGCACCTTGATAATTATTGATTCAAACACTTTGAAATTTACAGGTCGAATAATTAAACTGACTCAGAATTTTTCTCTTTACATAAATAATCAATATTCGCAAAAGAGAAAAATTAAAAAAAAAAAGAAGAAGAAATTTCAAATTAGAAACTAAAAGTATACATTGAAGATTTTCGTTCATTCTGGGACTCGAACCCAGGGCCACTCGCTTAGAAGCCTAACACTCTAGCCATTAGTCTATGGGAGCTCTGTCGGTGGGAGTTTTAAATATAATAAAAACAAAAAATGCACCTTGGTAATTGTTTATTTAAACACTTTGAAATCTTCGTGTCGAAAAATTAAACTGACTCAGAATTTTCTTCCCTACATAAATAATCAATAATTGCAAAGGAAAGAAATTGAAAAAAAAAGAATTTTCAAATTAGAAAAGAAATATATACATTGAAGATATTCGCTCCGGCTGGGACTCGAACCCAGGCCACTCGCTTGGAAGACCAGCGGTCTAGCCATTAGGCTATCGGAGTTCTGTCGAGCGGAGTCTTACTGCCTGACTGATACTGCCTGACTGACAGACTGACTCACTGACTGACTGATACTGACTGACTGACTCACTGACTGACCGAGACTGACTGACTAACTGCCTGACTGACTGAGACTGGACTGACTGACTGACTGACTGACTGACTGACTAACTGACTGACTGACGCTGACTGACTGACTGCTTGACTCTCTGACTGGCTATTTCACTGACTGACTGAATGACTAAATGACTGACTGACACTGACTGACTGACTGCTTGACAACCTGACTGACTGCTTGACTGACTAACTGACTGGACAGGACTGACCGACTGACTGACTGACAGACTGACTGAATAAGGATGACTGACAGACTGACTGAATAAGGCTGACTGACTGACTGACTGACAGACTGACTGAATAAGGATGACTGACAGACTGACTGAATAAGGCTGACTGACTGACTGACTGACAGACTGACTGAATAAGGCTGACCGACTGACTGACTGCCTGACTGACTGACTGACTGAATGACTGACTGACTGACTGACCGAGACTGACTGACTGACTGACTGAGACTGGACTGGACTGACTGACTGACTGAGACTGACTGACTGCTTTAGTGACTAACTGACTGCACAGGACTGACCGACTGACTGACTGACTGACTGACTGACTGACTGAATGACTGACTGACTGAGACTAAATGACTGACTGCTTGACTGACTGGCTGAAGGACTAACTGACTGACTGAGTGACTGACTGACTGGACTGACTGACTGAGACTGAATGAGTGAGTGCTTGACTGATTGACTCTCAGACTGACTGACTGACTGACTTCGCAAAAGGGAAAAATAAAAAAAAAAGAATTATAAAATTAGAAAAAAATATTTGCATTTAAGATTTCCTTTCCGGCTGGGATTTGAACCCAGGGCGACACTCATGGAAGCCCAACGCTCTCGCCAATATACTACCGGATCTCTGTTGATCGGTGTATTAATTATAATAAAAAAAAATGCACCTTAGTAATTATTGATCTAAAATCTTTGAAATCTAAAGGTCGAATGATTAAACTGACTCAGAATTTTCTTCCGTACATAAATATTCCATATTTGCAAAAGAAAGAAATTGAAAAAAAAAGAATCTTCAAATTAGAAGAGAAATATATACATGGAAGATTTTTGTTCCGGCCGGGACTCGAATCCAGTACCACGCGCTTGGAACCCAACGGTCTAGCCATTAGGCTATCGGAGCACTGTCGATGGAAGTCTTAAATATAATAAAAACAAAAAATGCACCTTGGTAATTATTGATTCAAACACTTTGAAATTTACAGGTCGAATAATTAAACTGACTCAGAATTTTTCTCCCTACATAAATAATCAATATTCGCAAAAGAGAAAAATTAAAAAAAAAGAAGAAGAAATTTCAAATTAGAAACTAAAAGTATACATTGAAGATTTTCGTTCAGGCTGGGACTCGAACCCAGGGCCACTCGCTTGGAAGCCTAACACTCTAGCCATTAGTCTATGGGAGCTCTGTCGGTGGGTGTTTTAAATATAATAAAAACAAAAAATGCACCTTGGTAATTGTTTATTTAAACACTTTGAAATCTTCGTGTCGAAAAATTAAACTGACTCAGAATTTTCTTCCCTACATAAATATTCAATAATTGCAAAGGAAAGAAATTGAAAAAAAAAAGAATTTTCAAATTAGAAAAGAAATATATACATTGAAGATATTCGCTCCGGCTGGGACTCGAACCCAGGCCACTCGCTTGGAAGACCAGCGGTCTAGCCATTAGGCTATCGGAGTTCTGTCGAGCGGAGTCTTACTGCCTGACTGATACTGCCTGACTGACAGACTGACTCACTGACTGACTGATACTGACTGACTGACTCACTGACTGACCGAGACTGACTGACTAACTGCCTGACTGACTGAGACTGGACTGACTGAGACTGACTGACTGACTGCTTGACTCTCTGACTGGCTATTTCACTGACTGACTGAATGACTAAATGACTGACTGACACTGACTGACTGACTGCTTGACTACCTGACTGACTGCTTGACTGACTAACTGACTGGACAGGACTGACCGACTGACTGACTGACAGACTGACTGAATAAGGATGACTGACTGACTGACTGGCAGACTGACTGAATAAGGCTGACCGACTGACTGACTGCCTGACTGACTGACTGACTGAATGACTGTCTGACTGACTGACCGAAACTGACTGACTGACTGACTGAGACTGGACGTGACTGACTGACTGACTGACTGACTGAGACTGACTGACTGCTTTAGTGACTAACTGACTGCACAGGACTGACCGACTGACTGACTGACTGCCTGACTGACTGACTGACTGAATGACTGACTGACTGAGACTAAATGACTGACTGCTTGACTGACTGGCTGAAGGACTAACTGACTGACTGAGTGACAGACTGACTGGACTGACTGACTGAGACTGAATGACTGAGTGCTTGACTGATTGACTGTCAGACTGACTGACTGACTTCGCAAAAGGGAAAAATAAAAAAAAAAGAATTATAAAATTAGAGAAAAATATTTGCATTTAAGATTTCCTTTCCGGCCGGGACTCGAACCCAGTACCACGCGCTAGGAACCCAACGGTCTAGCCATTAGGCTATCGGAGCTCTGTCGATGGAAGTCTTAAATATAATAAAAACAAAAAATGCACCTTGGTAATTATTGATTCAAATACTTTGAAATTTACAGGTCGAATAATTAAACTGACTCAGAATTTTTCTCCCTACATATATAATCAATATTCGCAAAAGAGAAAAATTAAAAAAAAAAGAAGAAGAAATTTCAAATTAGAAACTAAAAGTATACATTGAAGATTTTCGTTCAGGCTGGGACTCGAACCCAGGGCCACTCGCTTGGAAGCCTAACACTCTAGCCATTAGTCTATGGGAGCTCTGTCGGTGGGAGTTTTAAATATAATAAAAACAAAAAATGAACCTTGGTAATTGTTTATTTAAACACTTTGAAATCTTCGTGTCGAAAAATTAAACTGACTCAGAATTTTCTTCCCTACATAAATAATCAATAATTGCAAAGGAAAGAAATTGAAAAAAAAAAGAATTTTCAAATTAGAAAAGAAATATATTCATTGAAGATATTCGCTCCGGCTGGGACTCGAACCCAGGCCACTCGCTTGGAAGACCAGCGGTCTAGCCATTAGGCTATCGGAGTTCTGTCGAGCGGAGTCTTACTGCCTGACTGATACTGCCTGACTGACAGACTGACTCACTGACTGACTGATACTGACTGACTGACTCACTGACTCACCGAGACTGACTGACTAACTGCCTGACTGACTGAGACTGGACTGACTGACTGACGGACTGACTGACTGACTGACTAACTGACTGACTGAGACTGACTGACTGACTGCTTGACTCTCTGACTGGCTATTTCACTGACTGACTGAATGACTAAATGACTGACAGACACTGACTGACTGACTGCTTGACTACCTGACTGACTGCTTGACTGACTAACTGACTGGACAGGACTGACCGACTGACTGACTGACAGACTGACTGAATAAGGATGACTGACAGACTGACTGAATAAGGCTGACTGACTGACTGACTGACAGACTGACTGAATAAGGCTGAGCGACTGACTGACTGCCTGACTGACTGACTGACTGAATGACTGACTGACTGACTGACCGAGACTGACTGACTGACTGACTGAGACTGGACTGGACTGACTGACTGACTGACTGAGACTGAATGACTGCTTTAGTGACTAACTGACTGCACAGGACTGACCGACTGACTGACTGACTGACTGCCTGACTGACTGACTGACTGAATGACTGACTGACTGAGACTAAATGACTGACTGCTTGACTGACTGGCTGAAGGACTAACTGACTGACTGAGTGACTGACTGACTGGACTGACTGACTGAGACTGAATGACTGAGTGCTTGACTGATTGACTGTCAGACTGACTGACTGACTTCGCAAAAGGGAAAAATAAAAAAAAAGAATTATAAAATTAGAAAAAAATATTTGCATTTAAGATTTCCTTTCCGGCTGGGATTTGAACCCAGGGCGACACTCATGGAAGCCCAACGCTCTCGCCAATATACTATCGGATCTCTGTTGATCGGTGTCTTAATTATAATAAAAACAAAAAATGCACCTTAGTAATTATTGATCTAAAATCTTTGAAATCTAAAGGTCGAATGATTAAACTGACTCAGAATTTTCTTCCGTACATAAATAATCCATATTTGCAAAAGAAAGAAATTTAAAAAAAAAAAGAATCTTCAAATTAGAAGAGAAATATATACATGGGAGATTTTCGTTCCGGCCGGGACTCGATTCCAGTAGCACGCGCTTGGAACCCAACGGTCTAGCCATTAGGCTATCGGAGCTCTGTCGATGGAAGTCTTAAATATAATAAAAACAAAAAATGCACCTTGGTAATTATTGATTCAAACACTTTGAAATTTACAGGTCGAATAATTAAACTGACTCAGAATTTTTCTCCCTACATAAATAATCAATATTCGCAAAAGAGAAAAATTTAAAAAAAAAGAAGAAGAAATTTCAAATTAGAAACTAAAAGTATACATTGAAGATTTTCGTTCAGACTGGGACTCGAACCCAGGGCCACTCGCTTGGAAACATACACTCTAGCCATTAGTCTATGGGAGCTCTGTCGGTGGGAGTTTTAAATATAATAAAAACAAAAAATGCACCTTGGTAATTGTTTATTTAAACACTTTGAAATCTTCGTGTCGAAAAATTAAACTGACTCAGAATTTTCTTCCCTACATAAATAATCAATAATTGCAAAGGAAAGAAATTGAAAAAAAAAGAATTTTCAAATTAGAAAAGAAATATATACATTGAAGATATTCGCTCCGGCTCGGACTCGAACCCAGGCCACTCGCTTGGAAGACCAGCGGTCTAGCCATTAGGCTATCGGAGTTCTGTCGAGCGGAGTCTTACTGCCTGACTGATACTGCCTGACTGACAGACTGACTCACTGACTGACTGATACTGACTGACTGACTCACTGACTGACCGAGACTGACTGACTAACTGCCTGACTGACTGAGACTATACTGACTGACTGACTGACTGACTGAGACTGACTGACTGACTGCTTGACTCTCTGACTGGCTATTTCACTGACTGACTGAATGACTAAATGACTGACTGACACTGACTGACTGACTGCTTGACTACCTGACTGACTGCTTGACTGACTAACTGACTGGACAGGACTGACCGACTGACTGACTGACAGACTGACAGAATAAGGATGACTGACAGACTGACTGAATAAGGCTGACTGACTGACTGACTGACAGAATGACTGAATAAGGCTGACCGACTGACTGTCTGCCTGACTGACTGACTGACTGACTGACTGACTGACCGAGACTGACTGACTGACTGACTGAGACTGGACTGGACTGACTGACTGACTGAGACTGACTGACTGCTTTAGTGACTAACTGACTGCACAGGACTGACCGACTGACTGACTGACTGACTGCCTGACTGACTGACTGACTGAATGACTGACTGACTGAGACTAAATGACTGACTGCTTGACTGACTGGCTGAAGGACTAACTGACTGACTGAGTGACTGACTGACTGGACTGACTGACTGAGACTGAATGACTGAGTGCTTGACTGTCAGACTGACTGACTGACTTCGCAAAAGGGAAAAATAAAAAAAAAGAATTATAAAATTAGAAAAAAATATCTGCATTTAAGATTTCCTTTCCGGCTGGGATTTGAACCCAGGGCGACACTCATGGAAGCCCAACGCTCTCGCCAATATACTATCGGATCTCTGTTGATCGGTGTCTTAATTATAATAAAAAAAAATGCACCTTAGTAATTATTGATCTAAAATCTTTGAAATCTAAAGGTCGAATGATTAAACTGACTCAGAATTTTCTTCCGTACATAAATAATCCATATTTGCAAAAGAAAGAAATTGAAAAAAAAAAGAATCTTCAAATTAGAAGAGAAATATATACATGGAAGATTTTCGTTCCGGCCGGGACTCGAACCCAGTACCACGCGCTTGGAACCCAACGGTCTAGCCATTAGGCTATCGGAGCTCTGTCGATGGAAGTCTTAAATATAATAAAAACAAAAAATGCACCTTGGTAGTTATTGATTCAAACACTTTGAAATTTACAGGTCGAATAATTAAACTGACTCCGAATTTTTCTCCCTACATAAATAATCAATATTCGCAAAAGAGAAAAATTAAAAAAAAAAGAAGAAGAAATTTCAAATTAGAAACTAAAAGTATACATTGAAGATTTTTGTTCAGGCTGGGACTCGAACCCAGGGCCACTCGCTTGGAAGCCTAACACTCTAGCCATTAGTCTATGGGAGCTCTGTCGGCGGGAGTTTTAAATATAATAAAAACAAAAAATGCACCTTGGTAATTGTTTATTTAAACACTTTGAAATCTTCGTGTCGAAAAATTAAACTGACTCAGAATTTTCTTCCCTACATAAATAATCAATAATTGCAAAGGAAAGAAATTGAAAAAAAAAAGCATTTTCAAATTAGAAAAGAAATATATACATTGAAGATATTCGCTCCGGCTGGGACTCGAACCCAGGCCACTCGCTTGGAAGACCAGCGGTCTAGCCATTAGGCTATCGGAGTTCTGTCGAGCGGAGTCTTACTGCCTGACTGATACTGCCTGACTGACAGACTGACTCACTGACTGACTGATACTGACTGACTGACTCACTGACTGACCGAGACTGACTGACTAACTGCCTGACTGACTGAGACTGGACTGACTGACTGACTGACTGACTGACTGACTAACTGACTGAATGAGACTGACTGACTGACTGCTTGACTCTCTGACTGGCTATTTCACTGACTGACTGAATGACTAAATGACTGACTGACACTGACTGACTGACTGCTTGACTACCTGACTGACTGCTTGACTGACTAACTGACTGGACAGGACTGACCGACTGACTGACTGACAGACTGACTGAATAAGGATGACTGACAGACTGACTGAATAAGGCTGACTGACTGACTGACAGACTGACTGAATAAGGCTGACCGACTGACTGACTGCCTGACTGATTGACTGACTGAATGACTGACTGACTGACTGACCGAGACTGACTGACTGACTGACTGAGACTGGACTGGACTGACTGACTGACTGACTGACTGAGACTGACTGACTGCTTTAGTGACTAACTGACTGCACAGGACTGACCGACTGACTGACTGACTGACTGCCTGACTGACTGACTGACTGAATGACTGACTGACTGAGACTAAATGACTGACTGCTTGACTGACTGGCTGAAGGACTAACTGACTGACTGAGTGACTTACTGACTGGACTGACTGACTGAGACTGAATGACTGAGTGCTTGACTGATTGACAGTCAGACTGATTGACTGTCAGACTGACTGACTGACTTCGCAAAAGGGAAAAATAAAAAAAAAAGAATTATAAAATTAGAAAAAGTATTTGCATTTAAGATTTCCTTTCCGGCTGGGATTTGAACCCAGGGCGACACTCATGGAAGCCCAACGCTCTCGCCAATATACTATCGGTACTCTGTTGATCGGTGTCTTAATTATAATAAAAACAAAAAATGCACCTTAGTAATTATTGATCTAAAATCTTTGAAATCTAAAGGTCGAATGATTAAACTGACTCAGAATTTTCTTCCGTACATAAATAATCCATATTTGCAAAAGAAAGAAATTGAAAAAAAAAAAGAATCTTCAAATTAGAAGAGAAATATATACATGGAAGATTTTCTTTCCGGCCGGGACTCGAACCCAGTACCACGCGCTTGGAACCCAACGGTCTAGCCATTAGGCTATCGGAGCTCTGTCGATTTAAGTCTTAAATATAATAAAAACAAAAAATGCACCTTGGAAATTATTGATTCAAACACTTTGAAATTTACAGGTCGAATAATTAAACTGACTCAGAATTTTTCTCCCTACATAAATAATCAATATTCGCAAAAGAGAAAAATTTAAAAAAAAAGAAGAAGAAATTTCAATTTAGAAACTAAAAGTATACATTGAAGATTTTCGTTCAGGCTGGGACTCGAACCCAGGGCCACTCGCTTGGAAGCCTAACACTCTAGCCATTAGTCTATGGGAGCTCTGTCGGTGGGAGTTTTAAATATAATAAAAACAAAAAATGCACCTATGTAATTGTTTATTTAAACACTTTGAAATCTTCGTGTCGAAAAATTAAACTGACTCAGAATTTTCTTCCCTACATAAATAATCAATAATTGCAAAGGAAAGAAATTGAAAAAAAAAAAGGAATTTTCAAATTAGAAAAGAAATATATACATTGAAGATATTCGCTTCGGCTGGGACTCGAACCCAGGCCACTCACTTGGAAGACCAGCGGTCTAGCCATTAGGCTATCGGAGTTCTGTCGAGCGGAGTCTTACTGCCTGACTGATAGTGCCTGACTGACAGACTGACTCACTGACTGACTGATACTGACTGACTGACTCACTGACTGACCGAGACTGACTGACTAACTGCCTGACTGACTGAGACTTGACTGACTGACTGACTGACTGACTGACTGACTAACTGACTGACTGAGACTGACTGACTGACTGCTTGACTCTCTGACTGGCTATTTCACTGACTGACTGAATGACTAAATGACTGACTGACACTGACTGACTGACTGCTTGACTACCTGACTGACTGCTTGACTGACTAACTGACTGGACAGGACTGACCGACTGACTGACTGACAGACTGACTGAATAAGGATGACTGACAGACTGACTGAATAAGGCTGACTGACTGACTGACTGACAGACTGACTGAATAAGGCTGACCGACTGACTGACTGCCTGACTGACTGACTGACTGAATGACTGACTGACTGACTGACCGAGACTGACTGACTGACTGACTGAGACTGGACTGGACTGACTGACTGACTGAGACTGACTGACTGCTTTAGTGACTAACTGACTGCACAGGACTGACCGACTGACTGACTGACTGACTGCCTGACTGACTGACTGACTGAATGACTGACTGACTGAGACTAAATGACTGACTGCTTGACTGACTGGCTGAAGGACTAACTGACTGACTGAGTGACTGACTGACTGGACTGACTGACTGAGACTGAATGACTGAGTGCTTGACTGATTGACTGTCAGACTGACTGACTGACTTCGCAAAAGGGAAAAATAAAAAAAAAAGAATTGTAAAATTAGAAAATAATATTTGCATTTAAGATTTCCTTTCCGGCTGGGATTTGAACCCAGGGCGACACTCATGGAAGCCGAACGCTCTCGCCAATATACTATCGGTACTCTGTTGATCGGTGTCTTAATTATAATAAAAACAAAAAATGCACCTTAGTAATTATTGATCTAAAATCTTTGAAATCTAAAGGTCGAATGATTAAACTGACTCAGAATTTTCTTCCGTACATAAATAATCCATATTTGCAAAAGAAAGAAATTGAAAAAAAAAAGAATCTTCAAATTAGAAGAGAAATATATACATGGAAGATTTTCTTTCCGGCCGGGACTCGAACCCAGTACCACGCGCTTGGAACCCAACGGTCTAGCCATTAGGCTATCGGAGCTCTGTCGATTTAAGTCTTAAATATAATAAAAACAAAAAATGCACCTTGGAAATTATTGATTCAAACACTTTGAAATTTACAGGTCGAATAATTAAACTGACTCAGAATTTTTCTCCCTACATAAATAATCAATATTCGCAAAAGAGAAAAATTTAAAAAAAAAGAAGAAGAAATTTCAATTTAGAAACTAAAAGTATACATTGAAGATTTTCGTTCAGGCTGGGACTCGAACCCAGGGCCACTCGCTTGGAAGCCTAACACTCTAGCCATTAGTCTATGGGAGCTCTGTCGGTGGGAGTTTTAAATATAATAAAAACAAAAAATGCACCTATGTAATTGTTTATTTAAACACTTTGAAATCTTCGTGTCGAAAAATTAAACTGACTCAGAATTTTCTTCCCTACATAAATAATCAATAATTGCAAAGGAAAGAAATTGAAAAAAAAAAAGGAATTTTCAAATTAGAAAAGAAATATATACATTGAAGATATTCGCTTCGGCTGGGACTCGAACCCAGGCCACTCACTTGGAAGACCAGCGGTCTAGCCATTAGGCTATCGGAGTTCTGTCGAGCGGAGTCTTACTGCCTGACTGATAGTGCCTGACTGACAGACTGACTCACTGACTGACTGATACTGACTGACTGACTCACTGACTGACCGAGACTGACTGACTAACTGCCTGACTGACTGAGACTTGACTGACTGACTGACTGACTGACTGACTGACTAACTGACTGACTGAGACTGACTGACTGACTGCTTGACTCTCTGACTGGCTATTTCACTGACTGACTGAATGACTAAATGACTGACTGACACTGACTGACTGACTGCTTGACTACCTGACTGACTGCTTGACTGACTAACTGACTGGACAGGACTGACCGACTGACTGACTGACAGACTGACTGAATAAGGATGACTGACAGACTGACTGAATAAGGCTGACTGACTGACTGACTGACAGACTGACTGAATAAGGCTGACCGACTGACTGACTGCCTGACTGACTGACTGACTGAATGACTGACTGACTGACTGACCGAGACTGACTGACTGACTGACTGAGACTGGACTGGACTGACTGACTGTCTGAGACTGACTGACTGCTTTAGTGACTAACTGACTGCACAGGACTGACCGACTGACTGACTGACTGACTGACTGCCTGACTGACTGACTGACTGAATGACTGACTGACTGAGACTAAATGACTGACTGCTTGACTGACTGGCTGAAGGACTAACTGACTGACTGAGTGACTGACTGACTGGACTGACTGACTGAGACTGAATGACTGAGTGCTTGACTGATTGACTGTCAGACTGACTGACTGACTTCGCAAAAGGGAAAAATAAAAAAAAAAGAATTGTAAAATTAGAAAATAATATTTGCATTTAAGATTTCCTTTCCGGCTGGGATTTGAACCCAGGGCGACACTCATGGAAGCCGAACGCTCTCGCCAATATACTATCGGATCTCTGTTGATCGGTGTCTTAATTATAATAAAAACAAAAAATGCACCTTAGTAATTATTGATCTAAAATCTTTGAAATCTAAAGGTCGAATGATTAAACTGACTCAGAATTTTCTTCCGTACATAAATAATCCATATTTGCAAAAGAAAGAAATTGAAAAAAAAAAGAATCTTCAAATTAGAAGAGAAATATATACATGGAAGATTTTCATTCCGGCCGGGACTCGAACCCAGTACCACGCGCTTGGGACCCAACGGTCTTGCCATTAGGCTATCGGAGCTCTGTCGATGGAAGTCTTAAATATAATAAAAACAAAAAATGCACCTTGGTAGTTATTGATTCAAACACTTTGAAATTTACAGGTCGAATAATTAAACTGACTCCGAATTTTTCTCCCTACATAAATAATCAATATTCGCAAAAGAGAAAAATTAAAAAAAAAAGAAGAAGAAATTTCAAATTAGAAACTAAAAGTATACATTGAAGATTTTCGTTCAGGCTGGGACTCGAACCCAGGGCCACTCGCTTGGAAGCCTAACACTCTAGCCATTAGTCTATGGGAGCTCTGTCGGCGGGAGTTTTAAATATAATAAAAACAAAAAATGCACCTTGGTAATTGTTTATTTAAACACTTTGAAATCTTCGTGTCGAAAAATTAAACTGACTCAGAATTTTCTTCCCTACATAAATAATCAATAATTGCAAAGGAAAGAAATTGAAAAAAAAAAGCATTTTCAAATTAGAAAAGAAATATATACATTGAAGATATTCGCTCCGGCTGGGACTCGAACCCAGGCCACTCGCTTGGAAGACCAGCGGTCTAGCCATTAGGCTATCGGAGTTCTGTCGAGCGGAGTCTTACTGCCTGACTGATACTGCCTGACTGACAGACTGACTCACTGACTGACTGATACTGACTGACTGACTCACTGACTGACCGAGACTGACTGACTAACTGCCTGACTGACTGAGACTGGACTGACTGACTGACTGACTGACTGACTGACTGACTAACTGACTGACTGAGACTGACTGACTGACTGCTTGACTCTCTGACTGGCTATTTCACTGACTGACTGAATGACTAAATGACTGACTGACACTGACTGACTGACTGCTTGACTACCTGACTGACTGCTTGACTGACTAACTGACTGGACAGGACTGACCGACTGACTGACTGACAGACTGACTGAATAAGGATGACTGACAGACTGACTGAATAAGGCTGGCTGACTGACTGACTGACAGACTGAC
The DNA here is from genome assembly GCF_026930045.1 of Uloborus diversus. Lineage (NCBI taxonomy): Eukaryota > Metazoa > Arthropoda > Arachnida > Araneae > Uloboridae > Uloborus > Uloborus diversus. Next base: position 124,064 of record NW_026558310.1, on the reverse strand, counting down.
TGAATAAGGCTGACCGACTGACTGACTGCCTGACTGACTGACTGACTTAATGACTGACTGACTGACTGACCGAGACTGACTGACTGACTGACTGAGACTGGACTGGACTGACTGACTGACTGACTGACTGACTGAGACTGACTGACTGCTTTAGTGACTAACTGACTGCACAGGACTGACCGACTGACTGACTGACTGACTGCCTGACTGACTGACTGACTGAATGACTGACTGACTGAGACTAAATGACTGACTGAGACTAAATGACTGACTGCTTGACTGACTGGCTGAAGGACTAACTGACTGACTGAGTGACTGACTGACTGGACTGACTGACTGAGACTGAATGACTGAGTGCTTGACTGATTGACTGTCAGACTGACTGACTGACTTCGCAAAAGGGAAAAATAAAAAAAAAAGAATTATAAAATTAGAAAAAAATATTTGCATTTAGGATTTCCATTCCAGCTGGGATTTGAACCCAGGGCGACACACATGGAAGCCCAACGCTCTCGCCAATATACTATCGGATCTCTGTTGATCGGTGTCTTAATTATAATAAAAACAAAAAATGCACCTTAGTAATTATTGATCTAAAATCTTTGAAATCTAAAGGTCGAATGATTAAACTGACTCAGAATTTTCTTCCGTACATAAATAATCCATATTTGCAAAAGAAAGAAATTGAAAAAAAAAAGAATCTTCAAATTAGAAGAGAAATATATACATGGAAGATTTTCGTTCCGGCCGGGACTCGAACCCAGGGCCACTCGCTTGGAAGCCTAACACAATAGCCATTAGTCTATGGGAGCTATGTCGGTGGGAGTTTTAAATATAATAAAAACAAAAAATGCACCTTGGTAATTGTTTATATAAACACTTTGAAATCTTCGTGTCGAAAAATTAAACTGACTCAGAATTTTCTTCCCTACATAAATAATCAATAATTGCAAAGGAAAGAAATTGAAAAAAAAAAAGAATTTTCAAATTAGAAGAGAAATATATACATGGAAGATTTTTGTTCCGGCTGGGACTCGAATCCAGTACCACGCGCTTGGAACCCAACGGTCTAGCCATTAGGCTATCGGAGCTCTGTCGATCGAAGTCTTAAATATAATAAAAACAAAAAATGCACCTTGGTAATTATTGATTCAAACACTTTGAAATTTACAGGGCGAATAATTAAACTGACTCAGAATTTTTCTCCCTACATAAATAATCAATATTCGCAAAAGAGAAAAATTAAAAAAAAAGAAGAAGAAATTTCAAATTAGAAACTAAAAGTATACATTGAAGATTTTCGTTCAGGCTGGGACTCGAACCCAGGGCCACTCGCTTGGAAGCCTAACACTCTAGCCATTAGTCTACGGGAGCTCTGTCGGTAGGAGTTTTAAATATAATAAAAACAAAAAATGCACCTTGGTAATTGTTTATTTAAACACTTTGAAATCTTCGTGTCGAAAAATTAAACTGACTCAGAATTTTCTTCCCTACATAAATAATCAATAACTGCAAAGGAAAGAAATTGAAAAAAAAAAAGAATTTTCAAATTAGAAAAGAATTATATACATTGAAGATATTCGCTCCGGCTGGGACTCGAACCCAGGCCACTCGCTTGGAAGACCAGCGGTCTAGCCATTAGGCTATCGCAGTTCTGTCGAGCGGAGTCTTACTGCCTGACTGATACTGCCTGACAGACAGACTGACTCAATGACTGACTGATACTGACTGACTGACTCACTGACTGACCGAGACTGACTGACTAACTGCCTTACTGACTGAGACTGGACTGACTGACTGACTGACTGACTGACTGACTAACTGACTGACTGAGACTGACTGACTGACTGCTTGACTCTCTGACTGGCTATTTCACTGACTGACTGAATGACTAAATGACTGACTGACACTGACTGACTGACTGCTTGACTACCTGACTGACTGCTTGACTGACTAACTGACTGGACAGGACTGACCGACTGACTGACTGACAGACTGACTGAATAAGGATGACTGACTGACTGACTGACAGACTGACTGAATAAGGCTGACTGACTGACTGACTGACAGACTGACTGAATAAGGCTGACCGACTGACTGAATAAGGATGACTGACAGACTGACTGAATAAGGCTGACTGACTGACTGACTGACAGACTGACTGAATAAGGCTGACCGACTGACTGACTGCCTGACTGAGACTGACTGACTGCTTTAGTGACTAACTGACTGCACAGGACTGACCGACTGACTGACTGACTGACTGCTTTAGTGACTAACTGACTGCACAGGACTGACCGACTGACTGACTGACTGACTGCCTGACTGACTGACTGACTGACTGAATGACTGACTGACGGAGACTAAATGACTGACTGCTTGACTGACTGGCTGAAGGACTAACTGACTGACTGAGTGACTTACTGACTGGACTGACTGACTGAGACTGAATGACTGAGTGCTTGACTGATTGACTGTCAGACTGACTGACTGACTTCGCAAAAGGGAAAAATAAAAAAAAAAGAATTATAAAATTAGAAAAAAATATTTGCATTTAAGATTTCCTTTCCGGCCGGGACTCGAACCCAGTACCACGCGCTAGGAACCCAACGGTCTAGCCATTAGGCTATCGGAGCTCTGTCGATGGAAGTCTTAAATATAATAAAAACAAAAAATGCACCTTGGTAATTATTGATTCAAACACTTTGAAATTTACAGGTCGAATAATTAAACTGACTCAGAATTTTTCTCCCTACATAAATAATCAATATTCGCAAAAGAGAAAAATTTAAAAAAAAGAAGAAGAAATTTCAAATTAGAAACTAAAAGTATACATTGAAGATTTTCGTTCAGGCTGGGACTCGAACCCAGGGCCACTCGCTTGGAAGCCTAACACTCTAGCCATTAGTCTATGGGAGCTCTGTCGGTGGGAGTTTTAAATATAATAAAAACAAAAAATGCACCTTGGTAATTGTTTATTTAAACACTTTGAAATCTTCGTGTCGAAAAATTAAACTGACTCAGAATTTTCTTCCCTACATAAATAATCAATAATTGCAAAGGAAAGAAATTGAAAAAAAAAAGAATTTTCAAATTAGAAAAGAAATATATACATTGAAGATATTCGCTCCGGCTGGGACTCGAACCCAGGCCACTCGCTTGGAAGACCAGCGGTCTAGCCATTAGGCTATCGCAGTTCTGTCGAGCGGAGTCTTACTGCCTGACTGATACTGCCTGACTGACAGACTGACTCACTGACTGACTGATACTGACTGACTGACTCACTGACTGACTGAGACTGTCTGACTAACTGCCTGACTGACTGAGACTGGACTGACTGACTGACTGACTGAGACTGGACTGACTGACTGACTGACTGACTGACTGACTAACTGAGACTGACTGACTGACTGCTTGACTCTCTGACTGGCTATTTCACTGACTGACTGAATGAATAAATGACTGACTGACACTGACTGACTGACTGCTTGACTACCTGACTGACTGCTTGACTGACTAACTGACTGGACAGGACTGACCGACTGACTGACTGACAGACTTACTGAATAAGGATGACTGACAGACTGACTGAATAAGGCTGACTGACTGACTGAATGACTGACTGACTGACTGACCGAGACTGACTGACTGACTGACTGACTGACTGAGACTGACTGACTGCTTTAGTGACTAACTGACTGCACAGGACTGACCGACTGACTGACTGACTGACTGACTGAGTGACTGACTGACTGAGACTAAATGACTGACTGCTTGACTGACTGGCTGAAGGACTAACTGACTGACTGAGTGACTGACTGACTGGACTGACTGACTGAGACTGAATGAGTGAGTGCTTGACTGATTGACTGTCAGACTGACTGACTGACTGACTTCGCAAAAGGGAAAAATAAAAAAAAAGAATTATAAAATTAGAAAAAAATATTTGCATTTAAGATTTCCTTTCCGGCTGGGATTTGAACCCAGGGCGACACTCATGGAAGCCCAACGCTCTCGCCAATATACTATCGGATCTCTGTTGATCGGTGTCTTAATTATAATAAAAACAAAAAATGCACCTTAGTAATTATTGATCTAAAATCTTTGAAATCTAAAGGTCGAATGATTAAACTGACTCAGAATTTTCTTCCGTACATAAATAATCCATACTTGCAAAAGAAAGAAATTGAAAAAAAAAGAATCTTCAAATTAGAAGAGAAATATATACATGGAAGATTTTCGTTCCGGCCGGGACTCGAACCCAGTACCACGCGCTTGGAACCCAACGGTCTAGCCATTAGGCTATCGGAGCTCTGTCGATGGAAGTCTTAAATATAATAAAAACAAAAAATGCACCTTGGTAATTATTGATTCAAACACTTTGAAATTTACAGGTCGAATAATTAAACTGACTCAGAATTTTTCTCCCTACATAAATAATCAATATTCGCAAAAGAGAAAAATTAAAAAAAAAAAGAAGAAGAAATTTCAAATTAGAAACTAAAAGTATACATTGAAGATTTTCGTTCAGGCTGGGACTCGAACCCAGGGCCACTCGCTTGGAAGCCTAACACTCTAGCCATTAGTCTATGGGAGCTCTGTCGGTGGGAGTTTTAAATATAATAAAAACAAAAAATGCACCTTGGTAATTGTTTATTTAAACACTTTGAAATCTTCGTGTCGAAAAATTAAACTGACTCAGAATTTTCTTCCCTACATAAATAATCAATAATTGCAAAGGAAAGAAATTGAAAAAAAAAGAATTTTCAAATTAGAAAAGAAATATATACATTGAAGATATTCGCTCCGGCTGGGACTCGAACCCAGGCCACTCGCTTGGAAGACCAGCGGTCTAGCCATTAGGCTATCGCAGTTCTGTCGAGCGGAGTCTTACTGCCTGACTGATACTGCCTGACTGACAGACTGACTCACTGACTGACTGACTGAGACTGGACTGACTCACTGACTGACCGAGACTGACTGACTAACTGCCTGACTGACTGAGACTGGACTGACTGACTGACTGACTGACTGACTGACTGACTAACTGACTGACTGAGACTGACTGACTGACTGCTTGACTCTCTGACTGGCTATTTCACTGACTGACTGAATGACTAAATGACTGACTGACACTGACTGACTGCTTGACTACCTGACTGACTGCTTGACTGACTAACTGACTGGACAGGACTGACCGACTGACTGACTGCCTGACTGACTGACTGAATGAATGACTGACTGACTGACTGACCGAGACTGACTGACTGACTGACTGAGACTGGACTGGACTGACTGACTGACTGAGACTGACTGACTGCTTTAGTGACTAACTGACTGCACAGGACTGACCGACTGACTGACTGACTGACTGACTGACTGACTGACTGACTGACTGACTGACTGACTGAATGACTGACTGACTGAGACTAAATGACTGACTGCTTGACTGACTGGCTGAAGGACTAACTGACTGACTGAGTGACTGACTGACTGGACTGACTGACTGAGACTGAATGACTGAGTGCTTGACTGATTGACTGTCAGACTGACTGACTGACTTCGCAAAAGGGAAAAATAAAAAAAAAAGAATTATAAAATTAGAAAAAAATACTTGCATTTAAGATTTCCTTTCCGGCTGGGATTTGAACCCAGGGCGACACTCATGGAAGCCCAACGCTCTCGCCAATATACTATCGGATCTCTGTTGATCGGTGTCTTAATTATAATAAAAACAAAAAATGCACCTTAGTAATTATTGATCTAAAATCTTTGAAATCTAAAGGTCGAATGATTAAACTGACTCAGAATTTTCTTCCGTACATAAATAATCCATATTTGCAAAAGAAAGAAATGGAAAAAAAAAAGAATCTTCAAATTAGAAGAGAAATATATACATGGAAGATTTTCGTTCCGGCCGGGACTCGAACCCAGTACCACGCGCTTGGAACCCAACGGTCTAGCCATTAGGCTATCGGAGCTCTGTCGATGGAAGTCTTAAATATAATAAAAACTAAAAATGCACCTTGGTAATTATTGATTCAAACACTTTGAAATTTACAGGTCGAATAATTAAACTGACTCAGAATTTTTCTCCCTACATAAATAATCAATAATAATTTCAAAGGAAAGAAATTGAAAAAAAAAAAGAATTTTCAAATTAGAAAAGAAATATATACATTGAAGATATTCGCTCCGGCTGGGACTCGAACCCAGGCCACTCGCTTGGAAGACCAGCGGTCTAGCCATTAGGATATCGGAGTTCTGTCGAGCGGAGTCTTACTGCCTGACTGATACTGCCTGACTGACAGACTGACTCACTGACTGACTGACTGAGACTGGACTGACTCACTGACTGACCGAGACTGACTGACTAACTGCCTGACTGACTGAGACTGGACTGACTGACTGACTGACTGACTGACTGACTAACTGACTGACTGAGACTGACTGACTGACTGCTTGACTCTCTGACTGGCTATTTCACTGACTGACTGAATGACTAAATGACTGACTGACACTGACTGACTGACTGCTTGACTACCTGACTGACTGCTTGACTGACTAACTGACTGGACAGGACTGACCGACTGACTGACTGACAGACTGACTGAATAAGGATGACTGACAGACTGACTGAATAAGGCTGACTGACTGACTGACTGACAGACTGACTGAATAAGGCTGACCGACTGACTGACTGCCTGACTGACTGACTGACTGAATGACTGACTGACTGACTGACTGAGACTGGACTGGACTGACTGACTGACTGACTGACTGAGACTGACTGACTGCTTTAGTGACTAACTGACTGCACAGGACTGACCGACTGACTGACTGACTGACTGCCTGACTGACTGACTGACTGAATGACTGACTGACTGAGACTAAATGACTGACTGCTTGACTGACTGGCTGAAGGACTAACTGACTGACTGAGTGACTGACTGACTGGACTGACTGACTGAGACTGAATGACTGAGTGCTTGACTGATTGACTGTCAGACTGACTGACTGACTTCGCAAAAGGGAAAAATAAAAAAAAAAGAATTATAAAATTAGAAAAAAAAATATTTGCATTTAAGATTTCCTTTCCGGCTGGGATTTGAACCCAGGGCGACACTCATGGAAGCCCAACGCTCTCGCCAATATACTATCGGATCTCTGTTGATCGGTGTCTTAATTATAATAAAAACAAAAAATGCACCTTAGTAATTATTGATCTAAAATCTTTGAAATCTAAAGGTCGAATGATTAAACTGACTCAGAATTTTCTTCCGTACATAAATAATCCATATTTGCAAAAGAAAGAAATTGAAAAAAAAAAGAATCTTCAAATTAGAAGAGAAATATATACATGGAAGATTTTCGTTCCGGCCGGGACTCGAACCCAGTACCACGCGCTTGGAACCCAACGGTCTAGCCATTAGGCTATCGGAGCTCTTTCGATGGAAGTCTTAAATATAATAAAAACTAAAAATGCACCTTGGTAATTATTGATTCAAACACTTTGAAATTTACAGGTCGAATAATTAAACTGACTCAGAATTTTTCTCCCTACATAAATAATCAATATTCGCAAAAGAGAAAAATTAAAAAAAAAAGAAGAAGAAATTTCAAATTAGAAACTAAAAGTATACATTGAAGATTTTCGTTCAGGCTGGGACTCGAACATAGGGCCACTCGCTTGGAAGCCTAACACTCTAGCCATTAGTCTATGGGCGCTCTGTCGGTGGGAGTTTTAAATATAATAAAAACAAAAAATGCACCTTGGTAATTGTTTATTTAAACACTTTGAAATCTTCGTGTCGAAAAATTAAACTGACTCAGAATTTTCTTCCCTACATAAATAATCAATAATTGCAAAGGAAAGAAATTGAAAAAAAAAAGAATTTTCAAATTAGAAAAGAAATATATACATTGAAGACATTCGCTCCGGCTGGGACTCGAACCCAGGCCACTCGCTTGGAAGACCAGCGGTCTAGCCATTAGGCTATCGGAGTTCTGTCGAGCGGAGTCTTACTGCCTGACTGATACTGCCTGACTGACAGACTGACTCACTGACTGACTGACTCACTGACTGACCGAGACTGACTGACTAACTGCCTGACTGACTGAGACTGGACTGACTGACTGACTGACTGACTGACTGACTAACTGACTGACTGACACTGACTGACTGACTGCTTGACTACCTGACTGACTGCTTGACTGACTAACTGACTGGACAGGACTGACCGACTGACTGACTGACAGACTGACTGAATAAGGATGACTGACAGACTGACTGAATAAGGCTGACTGACTGACTGACTGACTGAATAAGGCTGACCGACTGACTGACTGCCTGACTGACTGACTGACTGAATGACTGACTGACTGACTGACCGAGACTGACTGACTGACTGACTGAGACTGGACTGGACTGACTGACTGACTGACTGACTGAGACTGACTGACTGCTTTAGTGACTAACTGACTGCACAGGACTGACCGACTGACTGACTGACTGACTGCCTGACTGACTGACTGACTGAATGACTGACTGACTGAGACTAAATGACTGACTGCTTGACTGACTGGCTGAAGGACTAACTGACTGACTGAGTGACTGACTGACTGGACTGACTGACTGAGACTGAATGACTGAGTGCTTGACTGATTGACTGTCAGACTGACTGACTGACTTCGCAAAAGGGAAAAATAAAAAAAAAGAATTATAAAATTAGAAAAAAATATTTGCATTTAAGATTTCCTTCCCGGCTGGGATTTGAACCCAGGGCGACTCTCATGGTAGCCCAACGCTCTCGCCAATATACTATCGGATCGCTGTTGATCGGTGTCTTAATTATAATAAAAACAAAAAATGCACCTTAGTAATTATTGATCTAAAATCTTTGAAATCTAAAGGTCGAATGATTAAACTGACTCAGAATTTTCTTCCGTACATAAATAATCCATATTTGCAAAAGAAAGAAATTGAAAAAAAAAGAATCTTCAAATTAGAAGAGAAATATATACATGGAAGATTTTCGTTCCGGCCGGGACTCGAACCCAGTACCACGCGCTTGGAACCCAACGGTCTAGCCATTAGGCTATCGGAGCTCTGTCGATGGAAGTCTTAAATATAATAAAAACAAAAAATGCACCTTGGTAATTATTGATTCAAACACTTTGAAATTTACAGGTCGAATAATTAAACTGACTCAGAATTTTTCTCCCTACATAAATAATCAATATTCGCAAAAGAGAAAAATTAAAAAAAAAAGAAGAAGAAATTTCAAATTAGAAACTAAAAGTATACATTGAAGATTTTCGTTCAGGCTGGGACTCGAACCCAGGGCCACTCGCTTGGAAGCCTAACACTCTAGCCATTAGTCTATTGCAGCTCTGTCGGTGGGAGTTTTAAATATAATAAAAACAAAAAATGCACCTTGGTAATTGTTTATTTAAACACTTTGAAATCTTCGTGTCGAAAAATTAAACTGACTCAGAATTTTCTTCCCTACATAAATAATCAATAATTGCAAAGGAAAGAAATTGAAAAAAAAAAGAATTTTCAAATTAGAAAAGAAATATATACATTGAAGATATTCGCTCCGGCTGGGACTCGAACCGAGGCCACTCGCTTGGAAGACCAGCGGTCTAGCCATTAGGCTATCGGAGTTCTGTCGAGCGGAGTTTTACTGCCTGACTGATACTGCCTGACTGACAGACTGACTCACTGACTGACTGACTCACTGACTGACCGAGACTGACTGACTAACTGCCTGACTGATTGAGACTGGACTGACTCACTGACTGACCGAGACTGACTGACTAACTGCCTGACTGACTGAGACTGGACTGACTGACTGACTGACTGACTGACTGACTAACTGACTGACTGAGACTGACTGACTGACTGCTTGACTCTCTGACTGGCTATTTCACTGACTGACTGAATGACTAAATGACTGACTGACACTGACTGACTGACTGCTTGACTACCTGACTGACTGCTTGACTGACTAACTGACTGGACAGGACTGACCGACTGACTGACTGACAGACTGACTGAATAAGGATGACTGACAGACTGACTGAATAAGGCTGACTGACTGACTGACTGACAGACTGACTGACTGACCGAGACTGACTGACTGACTGACTGAGACTGGACTGGACTGACTGACTGACTGACTGACTGAGACTGACTGACTGCTTTAGTGACTAACTGACTGCACAGGACTGACCGACTGACTGACTGACTGAGACTAAATGACTGACTGCTTGACTGACTGGCTGAAGGACTAACTGACTGACTGAGTGACTGACTGACTGGACTGACTGACTGAGACTGAATGACTGAGTGCTTGACTGATTGACTGTCAGACTGACTGACTGACTTCGCAAAAGGGAAAAATAAAAAAAAAAAAATTATAAAATTAGAAAAAAATATTTGCATTTAAGATTTCCTTTCCGGCCGGGACTCGAACCCAGTACCACGCGCTAGGAACCCAACGGTCTAGCCATTAGGCTATCGGAGCTCTGTCGATGGAAGTCTTAAATATAATAAAAACAAAAAATGCACCTTGGTAATTATTGATTCAAACACTTTGAAATTTACAGGTCGAATAATTAAACTGACTCAGAATTTTTCTCCCTACATAAATAATCAATATTCGCAAAAGAGAAAAATTAAAAAAAAAAGAAGAAGAAATTTCAAATTAGAAACTAAAAGTATACATTGAAGATTTTCGTTCAGGCTGGGACTCGAACCCAGGGCCACTCGCTCGGAAGCCTAACACTCTAGCCATTAGTCTATGGGAGCTCTGTCGGAGGGAGTTTTAAATATAATAAAAACAAAAAATGCACCTTGGTAATTGTTTATTTAAACACTTTGAAATCTTCGTGTCGAAAAATTAAACTGACTCAGAATTTTCTTCCCTACATAAATAATCAATAATTGCAAAGGAAATAAATTGAAAAAAAAAAGAATTTTCAAATTAGAAAAGAAATATATACATTGAAGATATTCGCTCCGGCTGGGACTCGAACCCAGACCACTCGCTTGGAAGACCAGCGGTCTAGCCATTAGGCTATCGGAGTTCTGTCGAGCGGAGTCTTACTGCCTGACTGACAGACTGACTCACTGACTGACCGAGACTGACTGACTAACTGCCTGACTGACTGAGACTGGACTGACTCACTGACTGACCGAGACTGACTGACTAACTGCCTGACTGACTGAGACTAGACTGACTGACTGACTGACTGACTGACTGACTAACTGACTGACTGAGACTGACTGACTGACTGCTTGACTCTCTGACTGGTTATTTCACTGACTGACTGAATGACTAAATGACTGACTGACACTGACTGACTGACTGCTTGACTACCTGACTGACTGCTTGACTGACTAACTGACTGGACAGGACTGACCGACTGACTGACTGACAGACTGACTGAATAAGGATGACTGACAGACTGACTGAATAAGGCTGACTGACTGACTGACTGACAGACTGACTGAATAAGGCTGACCGACTGACTGACTGCCTGACTGACTGACTGACTGACTGACCGAGACTGACTGACTGACTGACTGAGACTGGACTGGACTGACTGACTGACTGACTGACTGACTGAGACTGACTGACTGCTTTAGTGACTAACTGACTGCACAGGACTGACCGACTGACTGACTGACTGACTGCCTGACTGAATGACTGACTGACTGAGACTAAATGACTGACTGCTTGACTGAAGGACTAACTGACTGACTGAGTGACTGACTGACTGGACTGACTGACTGAGACTGAATGACTGAGTGCTTGACTGATTGACTGTCAGACTGACTGACTGACTTCGCAAAAGGGAAAAATAAAAAAAAAGAATTATAAAATTAGAAAAAAATATTTGCATTTAAGATTTCCTTTCCGGCCGGGACTCGAACCCAGTACCACGCGCTAGGAACCCAACGGTCTAGCCATTAGGCTATCGGAGCTCTGTCGATGGAAGTCTTAAATATAATAAAAACAAAAAATGCACCTTGGTAATTATTGATTCAAACACTTTGAAATTTACAGGTCAAATAATTAAACTGACTCAGAATTTTTCTCCCTACATAAATAATCAATATTCGAAAAAGAGAAAAATTAAAAAAAAAGAAGAAGAAATTTCAAATTAGAAACTAAAAGTATACATTGAAGATTTTCGTTCAGGCTGGGACTCGAACCCAGGGCCACTCGCTCGGAAGCCTAACACTCTAGCCATTAGTCTATGGGAGCTCTGTCGGTGGGAGTTTTAAATATAATAAAAACAAAAAATGCACCTTGGTAATTGTTTATTTAAACACTTTGAAATCTTCGTGTCGAAAAATTAAACTGACTCAGAATTTTCTTCCCTACATAAATAATCAATAATTGCAAAGGAAATAAATTGAAAAAAAAAAAGAATTTTCAAATTAGAAAAGAAATATATACATTGAAGATATTCGCTCCGGCTGGGACTCGAACCCAGGCCACTCGCTTGGAAGACCAGCGGTCTAGCCATTAGGCTGTCGGAGTTCTGTCGAGCGGAGTCTTACTGCCTGACTGATACTGCCTGACTGACAGACTGACTCACTGACTGACTGACTCACTGACTGACCGAGACTGACTGACTAACTGCCTGACTGACTGAGACTGGACTGACTGACTGACTGACTGACTGACTGACTAACTGACTGACTGACACTGACTGACTGACTGCTTGACTACCTGACTGACTGCTTGACTGACTAACTGACTGGACAGGACTGACCGACTGACTGACTGACAGACTGACTGAATAAGGATGACTGACAGACTGACTGAATAAGGCTGACTGACTGACTGACTGACTGAATAAGGCTGACCGACTGACTGACTGCCTGACTGACTGACTGACTGAATGACTGACTGACTGACTGACCGAGACTGACTGACTGACTGACTGAGACTGGACTGGACTGACTGACTGACTGACTGACTGAGACTGACTGACTGCTTTAGTGACTAACTGACTGCACAGGACTGACCGACTGACTGACTGACTGACTGCCTGACTGACTGACTGACTGAATGACTGACTGACTGAGACTAAATGACTGACTGCTTGACTGACTGGCTGAAGGACTAACTGACTGACTGAGTGACTGACTGACTGGACTGACTGACTGAGACTGAATGACTGAGTGCTTGACTGATTGACTGTCAGACTGACTGACTGACTTCGCAAAAGGGAAAAATAAAAAAAAAGAATTATAAAATTAGAAAAAAATATTTGCATTTAAGATTTCCTTCCCGGCTGGGATTTGAACCCAGGGCGACTCTCATGGTAGCCCAACGCTCTCGCCAATATACTATCGGATCGCTGTTGATCGGTGTCTTAATTATAATAAAAACAAAAAATGCACCTTAGTAATTATTGATCTAAAATCTTTGAAATCTAAAGGTCGAATGATTAAACTGACTCAGAATTTTCTTCCGTACATAAATAATCCATATTTGCAAAAGAAAGAAATTGAAAAAAAAAGAATCTTCAAATTAGAAGAGAAATATATACATGGAAGATTTTCGTTCCGGCCGGGACTCGAACCCAGTACCACGCGCTTGGAACCCAACGGTCTAGCCATTAGGCTATCGGAGCTCTGTCGATGGAAGTCTTAAATATAATAAAAACAAAAAATGCACCTTGGTAATTATTGATTCAAACACTTTGAAATTTACAGGTCGAATAATTAAACTGACTCAGAATTTTTCTCCCTACATAAATAATCAATATTCGCAAAAGAGAAAAATTAAAAAAAAAAGAAGAAGAAATTTCAAATTAGAAACTAAAAGTATACATTGAAGATTTTCGTTCAGGCTGGGACTCGAACCCAGGGCCACTCGCTCGGAAGCCTAACACTCTAGCCATTAGTCTATGGGAGCTCTGTCGGAGGGAGTTTTAAATATAATAAAAACAAAAAATGCACCTTGGTAATTGTTTATTTAAACACTTTGAAATCTTCGTGTCGAAAAATTAAACTGACTCAGAATTTTCTTCCCTACATAAATAATCAATAATTGCAAAGGAAATAAATTGAAAAAAAAAAGAATTTTCAAATTAGAAAAGAAATATATACATTGAAGATATTCGCTCCGGCTGGGACTCGAACCCAGACCACTCGCTTGGAAGACCAGCGGTCTAGCCATTAGGCTATCGGAGTTCTGTCGAGCGGAGTCTTACTGCCTGACTGACAGACTGACTCACTGACTGACCGAGACTGACTGACTAACTGCCTGACTGACTGAGACTGGACTGACTCACTGACTGACCGAGACTGACTGACTAACTGCCTGACTGACTGAGACTAGACTGACTGACTGACTGACTGACTGACTGACTAACTGACTGACTGAGACTGACTGACTGACTGCTTGACTCTCTGACTGGTTATTTCACTGACTGACTGAATGACTAAATGACTGACTGACACTGACTGACTGACTGCTTGACTACCTGACTGACTGCTTGACTGACTAACTGACTGGACAGGACTGACCGACTGACTGACTGACAGACTGACTGAATAAGGATGACTGACAGACTGACTGAATAAGGCTGACTGACTGACTGACTGACAGACTGACTGAATAAGGCTGACCGACTGACTGACTGCCTGACTGACTGACTGACTGACTGACCGAGACTGACTGACTGACTGACTGAGACTGGACTGGACTGACTGACTGACTGACTGACTGACTGAGACTGACTGACTGCTTTAGTGACTAACTGACTGCACAGGACTGACCGACTGACTGACTGACTGACTGCCTGACTGAATGACTGACTGACTGAGACTAAATGACTGACTGCTTGACTGAAGGACTAACTGACTGACTGAGTGACTGACTGACTGGACTGACTGACTGAGACTGAATGACTGAGTGCTTGACTGATTGACTGTCAGACTGACTGACTGACTTCGCAAAAGGGAAAAATAAAAAAAAAGAATTATAAAATTAGAAAAAAATATTTGCATTTAAGATTTCCTTTCCGGCCGGGACTCGAACCCAGTACCACGCGCTAGGAACCCAACGGTCTAGCCATTAGGCTATCGGAGCTCTGTCGATGGAAGTCTTAAATATAATAAAAACAAAAAATGCACCTTGGTAATTATTGATTCAAACACTTTGAAATTTACAGGTCAAATAATTAAACTGACTCAGAATTTTTCTCCCTACATAAATAATCAATATTCGAAAAAGAGAAAAATTAAAAAAAAGAAGAAGAAATTTCAAATTAGAAACTAAAAGTATACATTGAAGATTTTCGTTCAGGCTGGGACTCGAACCCAGGGCCACTCGCTCGGAAGCCTAACACTCTAGCCATTAGTCTATGGGAGCTCTGTCGGTGGGAGTTTTAAATATAATAAAAACAAAAAATGCACCTTGGTAATTGTTTATTTAAACACTTTGAAATCTTCGTGTCGAAAAATTAAACTGACTCAGAATTTTCTTCCCTACATAAATAATCAATAATTGCAAAGGAAATAAATTGAAAAAAAAAAAGAATTTTCAAATTAGAAAAGAAATATATACATTGAAGATATTCGCTCCGGCTGGGACTCGAACCCAGGCCACTCGCTTGGAAGACCAGCGGTCTAGCCATTAGGCTGTCGGAGTTCTGTCGAGCGGAGTCTTACTGCCTGACTGATACTGCCTGACTGACAGACTGACTCACTGACTGACTGACTCACTGACTGACCGAGACTGACTGACTAACTGCCTGACTGACTGAGACTGGACTGACTGACTGACTGACTGACTGACTGACTAACTGACTGACTGACACTGACTGACTGACTGCTTGACTACCTGACTGACTGCTTGACTGACTAACTGACTGGACAGGACTGACCGACTGACTGACTGACAGACTGACTGAATAAGGATGACTGACAGACTGACTGAATAAGGCTGACTGACTGACTGACTGACTGAATAAGGCTGACCGACTGACTGACTGCCTGACTGACTGACTGACTGAATGACTGACTGACTGACTGACCGAGACTGACTGACTGACTGACTGAGACTGGACTGGACTGACTGACTGACTGACTGACTGAGACTGACTGACTGCTTTAGTGACTAACTGACTGCACAGGACTGACCGACTGACTGACTGACTGACTGCCTGACTGACTGACTGACTGAATGACTGACTGACTGAGACTAAATGACTGACTGCTTGACTGACTGGCTGAAGGACTAACTGACTGACTGAGTGACTGACTGACTGGACTGACTGACTGAGACTGAATGACTGAGTGCTTGACTGATTGACTGTCAGACTGACTGACTGACTTCGCAAAAGGGAAAAATAAAAAAAAAGAATTATAAAATTAGAAAAAAATATTTGCATTTAAGATTTCCTTCCCGGCTGGGATTTGAACCCAGGGCGACTCTCATGGTAGCCCAACGCTCTCGCCAATATACTATCGGATCGCTGTTGATCGGTGTCTTAATTATAATAAAAACAAAAAATGCACCTTAGTAATTATTGATCTAAAATCTTTGAAATCTAAAGGTCGAATGATTAAACTGACTCAGAATTTTCTTCCGTACATAAATAATCCATATTTGCAAAAGAAAGAAATTGAAAAAAAAAGAATCTTCAAATTAGAAGAGAAATATATACATGGAAGATTTTCGTTCCGGCCGGGACTCGAACCCAGTACCACGCGCTTGGAACCCAACGGTCTAGCCATTAGGCTATCGGAGCTCTGTCGATGGAAGTCTTAAATATAATAAAAACAAAAAATGCACCTTGGTAATTATTGATTCAAACACTTTGAAATTTACAGGTCGAATAATTAAACTGACTCAGAATTTTTCTCCCTACATAAATAATCAATATTCGCAAAAGAGAAAAATTAAAAAAAAAAGAAGAAGAAATTTCAAATTAGAAACTAAAAGTATACATTGAAGATTTTCGTTCAGGCTGGGACTCGAACCCAGGGCCACTCGCTTGGAAGCCTAACACTCTAGCCATTAGTCTATTGCAGCTCTGTCGGTGGGAGTTTTAAATATAATAAAAACAAAAAATGCACCTTGGTAATTGTTTATTTAAACACTTTGAAATCTTCGTGTCGAAAAATTAAACTGACTCAGAATTTTCTTCCCTACATAAATAATCAATAATTGCAAAGGAAAGAAATTGAAAAAAAAAAGAATTTTCAAATTAGAAAAGAAATATATACATTGAAGATATTCGCTCCGGCTGGGACTCGAACCGAGGCCACTCGCTTGGAAGACCAGCGGTCTAGCCATTAGGCTATCGGAGTTCTGTCGAGCGGAGTTTTACTGCCTGACTGATACTGCCTGACTGACAGACTGACTCACTGACTGACTGACTCACTGACTGACCGAGACTGACTGACTAACTGCCTGACTGATTGAGACTGGACTGACTCACTGACTGACCGAGACTGACTGACTAACTGCCTGACTGACTGAGACTGGACTGACTGACTGACTGACTGACTGACTGACTAACTGACTGACTGAGACTGACTGACTGACTGCTTGACTCTCTGACTGGCTATTTCACTGACTGACTGAATGACTAAATGACTGACTGACACTGACTGACTGACTGCTTGACTACCTGACTGACTGCTTGACTGACTAACTGACTGGACAGGACTGACCGACTGACTGACTGACAGACTGACTGAATAAGGATGACTGACAGACTGACTGAATAAGGCTGACTGACTGACTGACTGACAGACTGACTGACTGACCGAGACTGACTGACTGACTGACTGAGACTGGACTGGACTGACTGACTGACTGACTGACTGAGACTGACTGACTGCTTTAGTGACTAACTGACTGCACAGGACTGACCGACTGACTGACTGACTGAGACTAAATGACTGACTGCTTGACTGACTGGCTGAAGGACTAACTGACTGACTGAGTGACTGACTGACTGGACTGACTGACTGAGACTGAATGACTGAGTGCTTGACTGATTGACTGTCAGACTGACTGACTGACTTCGCAAAAGGGAAAAATAAAAAAAAAAAATTATAAAATTAGAAAAAAATATTTGCATTTAAGATTTCCTTTCCGGCCGGGACTCGAACCCAGTACCACGCGCTAGGAACCCAACGGTCTAGCCATTAGGCTATCGGAGCTCTGTCGATGGAAGTCTTAAATATAATAAAAACAAAAAATGCACCTTGGTAATTATTGATTCAAACACTTTGAAATTTACAGGTCGAATAATTAAACTGACTCAGAATTTTTCTCCCTACATAAATAATCAATATTCGCAAAAGAGAAAAATTAAAAAAAAAAGAAGAAGAAATTTCAAATTAGAAACTAAAAGTATACATTGAAGATTTTCGTTCAGGCTGGGACTCGAACCCAGGGCCACTCGCTCGGAAGCCTAACACTCTAGCCATTAGTCTATGGGAGCTCTGTCGGAGGGAGTTTTAAATATAATAAAAACAAAAAATGCACCTTGGTAATTGTTTATTTAAACACTTTGAAATCTTCGTGTCGAAAAATTAAACTGACTCAGAATTTTCTTCCCTACATAAATAATCAATAATTGCAAAGGAAATAAATTGAAAAAAAAAAGAATTTTCAAATTAGAAAAGAAATATATACATTGAAGATATTCGCTCCGGCTGGGACTCGAACCCAGACCACTCGCTTGGAAGACCAGCGGTCTAGCCATTAGGCTATCGGAGTTCTGTCGAGCGGAGTCTTACTGCCTGACTGATACTGCCTGACTGACAGACTGACTCACTGACTGACCGAGACTGACTGACTAACTGCCTGACTGACTGAGACTGGACTGACTCACTGACTGACCGAGACTGACTGACTAACTGCCTGACTGACTGAGACTAGACTGACTGACTGACTGACTGACTGACTGACTAACTGACTGACTGAGACTGACTGACTGACTGCTTGACTCTCTGACTGGTTATTTCACTGACTGACTGAATGACTAAATGACTGACTGACACTGACTGACTGACTGCTTGACTACCTGACTGACTGCTTGACTGACTAACTGACTGGACAGGACTGACCGACTGACTGACTGACAGACTGACTGAATAAGGATGACTGACAGACTGACTGAATAAGGCTGACTGACTGACTGACTGACAGACTGACTGAATAAGGCTGACCGACTGACTGACTGCCTGACTGACTGACTGACTGACTGACCGAGACTGACTGACTGACTGACTGAGACTGGACTGGACTGACTGACTGACTGACTGACTGACTGAGACTGACTGACTGCTTTAGTGACTAACTGACTGCACAGGACTGACCGACTGACTGACTGACTGACTGCCTGACTGAATGACTGACTGACTGAGACTAAATGACTGACTGCTTGACTGAAGGACTAACTGACTGACTGAGTGACTGACTGACTGGACTGACTGACTGAGACTGAATGACTGAGTGCTTGACTGATTGACTGTCAGACTGACTGACTGACTTCGCAAAAGGGAAAAATAAAAAAAAAGAATTATAAAATTAGAAAAAAATATTTGCATTTAAGATTTCCTTTCCGGCCGGGACTCGAACCCAGTACCACGCGCTAGGAACCCAACGGTCTAGCCATTAGGCTATCGGAGCTCTGTCGATGGAAGTCTTAAATATAATAAAAACAAAAAATGCACCTTGGTAATTATTGATTCAAACACTTTGAAATTTACAGGTCAAATAATTAAACTGACTCAGAATTTTTCTCCCTACATAAATAATCAATATTCGCAAAAGAGAAAAATTAAAAAAAAAGAAGAAGAAATTTCAAATTAGAAACTAAAAGTATACATTGAAGATTTTCGTTCAGGCTGGGACTCGAACCCAGGGCCACTCGCTCGGAAGCCTAACACTCTAGCCATTAGTCTATGGGAGCTCTGTCGGTGGGAGTTTTAAATATAATAAAAACAAAAAATGCACCTTGGTAATTGTTTATTTAAACACTTTGAAATCTTCGTGTCGAAAAATTAAACTGACTCAGAATTTTCTTCCCTACATAAATAATCAATAATTGCAAAGGAAATAAATTGAAAAAAAAAAGAATTTTCAAATTAGAAAAGAAATATATACATTGAAGATATTCGCTCCGGCTGGGACTCGAACCCAGACCACTCGCTTGGAAGACCAGTGGTCTAGCCATTAGGCTATCGGAGTTCTGTCGAGCGGAGTCTTACTGCCTGACTGATACTGCCTGACTGACAGACTGACTCACTGACTGACCGAGACTGACTGACTAACTGCCTGACTGACTGAGACTGGACTGACTCACTGACTGACCGAGACTGACTGACTAACTGCCTGACTGACTGAGACTAGACTGACTGACTGACTGACTGACTGACTGACTAACTGACTGACTGAGACTGACTGACTGACTGCTTGACTCTCTGACTGGTTATTTCACTGACTGACTGAATGACTAAATGACTGACTGACACTGACTGACTGACTGCTTGACTACCTGACTGACTGCTTGACTGACTAACTGACTGGACAGGACTGACCGACTGACTGACTGACAGACTGACTGAATAAGGATGACTGACAGACTGACTGAATAAGGCTGACTGACTGAGTGACTGACAGACTGACTGAATAAGGCTGACCAACTGACTGACTGCCTGACTGACTGACTGACTGACTGACCGAGACTGACTGACTGACTGACTGAGACTGGACTGGACTGACTGACTGACTGACTGACTGACTGAGACTGACTGACTGCTTTAGTGACTAACTGACTGCACAGGACTGACCGACTGACTGACTGACTGACTGCCTGACTGAATGACTGACTGACTGAGACTAAATGACTGACTGCTTGACTGAAGGACTAACTGACTGACTGAGTGACTGACTGACTGGACTGACTGACTGAGACTGAATGACTGAGTGCTTGACTGATTGACTGTCAGACTGACTGACTGACTTCGCAAAAGGGAAAAATAAAAAAAAAAGAATTATAAAATTAGAAAAAAATATTTGCATTTAAGATTTCCTTTCCGGCCGGGACTCGAACCCAGTACCACGCGCTAGGAACCCAACGGTCTAGCCATTAGGCTATCGGAGCTCTGTCGATGGAAGTCTTAAATATAATAAAAACAAAAAATGCACCTTGGTAATTATTGATTCAAACACTTTGAAATTTACAGGTCAAATAATTAAACTGACTCAGAATTTTTCTCCCTACATAAATAATCAATATTCGCAAAAGAGAAAAATTAAAAAAAAAAGAAGAAGAAATTTTAAATTAGAAACTAAAAGTATACATTGAAGATTTTCGTTCAGACTGGGACTCGAACCCAGGGCCACTCGCTCGGAAGCCTAACACTCTAGCCATTAGTCTATGGGAGCTCTGTCGGTGGGAGTTTTAAATATAATAAAAACAAAAAATGCACCTTGGTAATTGTTTATTTAAACACTTTGAAATCTTCGTGTCGAAAAATTAAACTGACTCAGAATTTTCTTCCCTACATAAATAATCAATAATTGCAAAGGAAATAAATTGAAAAAAAAAAGAATTTTCAAATTAGAAAAGAAATATATACATTGAAGATATTCGCTCCGGCTGGGACTCGAACCCAGACCACTCGCTTGGAAGACCAGCGGTCTAGCCATTAGGCTATCGGAGTTCTGTCGAGCGGAGTCTTACTGCCTGACTGATACTGCCTGACTGACAGACTGACTCACTGACTGACCGAGACTGACTGACTAACTGCCTGACTGACTGAGACTGGACTGACTCACTGACTGACCGAGACTGACTGACTAACTGCCTGACTGACTGAGACTAGACTGACTGACTGACTGACTGACTGACTGACTAACTGACTGACTGAGACTGACTGACTGACTGCTTGACTCTCTGACTGGTTATTTCACTGACTGACTGAATGACTAAATGACTGACTGACACTGACTGACTGACTGCTTGACTACCTGACTGACTGCTTGACTGACTAACTGACTGGACAGGACTGACCGACTGACTGACTGACAGACTGACTGAATAAGGATGACTGACAGACTGACTGAATAAGGCTGACTGACTGACAGACTGACTGAATAAGGCTGACCGACTGACTGACTGCCTGACTGACTGACTGACTGACTGACCGAGACTGACTGACTGACTGACTGAGACTGACTGACTGCTTTAGTGACTAACTGACTGCACAGGACTGACCGACTGACTGACTGACTGACTGCCTGACTGAATGACTGACTGACTGAGACTAAATGACTGACTGCTTGACTGAAGGACTAACTGACTGACTGAGTGACTGACTGACTGGACTGACTGACTGAGACTGAATGACTGAGTGCTTGACTGATTGACTGTCAGACTGACTGACTGACTTCGCAAAAGGGAAAAATAAAAAAAAAAAGAATTATAAAATTAGAAAAAAATATTTGCATTTAAGATTTCCTTTCCGGCCGGGACTCGAACCCAGTACCACGCGCTAGGAACCCAACGGTCTAGCCATTAGGCTATCGGAGCTCTGTCGATGGAAGTCTTAAATATAATAAAAACAAAAAATGCACCTTGGTAATTATTGATTCAAACACTTTGAAATTTACAGGTCGAATAATTAAACTGACTCAGAATTTTTCTCCCTACTCAAATAATCAATATTCGCAAAAGAGAAAAATTAAAAAAAAAAAGAAGAAGAAATTTCAAATTAGAAACTAAAAGTATACATTGAAGATTTTCGTTCAGGCTGGGACTCGAACCCAGGGCCACTCGCTTGGAAGCCTAACACTCTAGCCATTAGTCTATGGGAGCTCTGTCGGTGGGAGTTTTAAATATAATAAAAACAAAAAATGGACCTTGGTAATTGTTTATTTAAACACTTTGAAATATTTGTGTCGAAAAATTAAACTGACTCAGAATTTTCTTCCCTACATAAATAATCAATAATTGCAAAGGAAAGAAATTGAAAAAAAATAGAATTTTCAAATTAGAAAAGAAATATATACAATGAAGATATTCGCTCCGGCTGGGACTCGAACCCAGACCACTCGCTTGGAAGACCAGCGGTCTAGCCATTAGGCTATCGGAGTTCTGTCGAGCGGAGTCTTACTGCCTGACTGATACTG
Source organism: Uloborus diversus (assembly GCF_026930045.1). Classification (NCBI taxonomy): domain Eukaryota; kingdom Metazoa; phylum Arthropoda; class Arachnida; order Araneae; family Uloboridae; genus Uloborus; species Uloborus diversus. The sequence goes on along the minus strand of NW_026558310.1, from coordinate 100,872 downwards.
CCTGACTGACAGACTGACTCACTGACTGACCGAGACTGACTGACTAACTGCCTGACTGACTGAGACTAGACTGACTGACTGACTGACTGACTAACTGACTGACTGAGACTGACTGACTGACTGCTTGACTCTCTGACTGGTTATTTCACTGACTGACTGAATGACTAAATGACTGACTGACACTGACTGACTGACTGCTTGACTACCTGACTGACTGCTTGACTCTCTGACTGGCTATTTCACTGACTGACTGAATGACTAAATGACTGACTGACACTGACTGACTGACTGCTTGACTACCTGACTGACTGCTTGACTGACTAACTGACTGGACAGGACTGACCGACTGACTGAATAAGGATGACTGACAGACTGACTGAATAAGGCTGACTGACTGACTGACTGACAGACTGACTGAATAAGGCTGACCGACTGACTGACTGCCTGACTGACTGACTGACTGACTGACCGAGACTGACTGACTGACTGAGACTGGACTGGACTGACTGACTGACTGACTGACTGAGACTGACTGACTGCTTTAGTGACTAACTGACTGCACAGGACTGACCGACTGACTGACTGACTGACTGCCTGACTGAATGACTGACTGACTGAGACTAAATGACTGACTGCTTGACTGACTGGCTGAAGGACTAACTGACTGACTGAGTGACTGACTGACTGACTGAGACTGAATGACTGAGTGCTTGACTGATTGACTGTCAGACTGACTGACTGACTTCGCAAAAGGGAAAAATAAAAAAAAAGAATTATAAAATTAGAAAAAAATATTTGCATTTAAGATTTCCTTTCCGGCCGGGACTCGAACCCAGTACCACGCGCTAGGAACCCAACGGTCTAGCCATTAGCTGACTGACTGAGACTGACTGACTGCTTTAGTGACTAACTGACTGCACAGGACTGACCGACTGACTGACTGACTGACTGCCTGACTGACTGACTGACTGAATGACTGACTGACTGACTGACCGAGACTGACTGACTGACTGACTGAGACTGGACTGGACTGACTGACTGACTGACTGACTGAGACTGACTGACTGACTGAGACTAGACTGACTGACTGACTGACTGACTGACTGACTAACTGACTGACTGAGACTGACTGACTGACTGCTTGACTCTCTGACTGGTTATTTCACTGACTGACTGAATGACTAAATGACTGACTGACACTGACTGACTGACTGCTTGACTACCTGACTGACTGCTTGACTCTCTGACTGGCTATTTCACTGACTGACTGAATGACTAAATGACTGACTGACACTGACTGACTGACTGCTTGACTACCTGACTGACTGCTTGACTGACTAACTGACTGGACAGGACTGACCGACTGACTGACTGACAGACTGACTGAATAAGGATGACTGACAGACTGACTGAATAAGGCTGACTGACTGACTGACTGACAGACTGACTGAATAAGGCTGACCGACTGACTGACTGCCTGACTGACTGACTGACTGACTGACCGAGACTGACTGACTGACTGAGACTGGACTGGACTGACTGACTGACTGACTGACTGAGACTGACTGACTGCTTTAGTGACTAACTGACTGCACAGGACTGACCGACTGACTGACTGCCTGACTGAATGACTGACTGACTGAGACTAAATGACTGACTGCTTGACTGACTGGCTGAAGGACTAACTGACTGACTGAGTGACTGACTGACTGACTGAGACTGAATGACTGAGTGCTTGACTGATTGACTGTCAGACTGACTGACTGACTTCGCAAAAGGGAAAAATAAAAAAAAAAGGAATTATAAAATTAGAAAAAAATATTTGCATTTAAGATTTCCTTTCCGGCCGGGACTCGAACCCAGTACCACGCGCTAGGAACCCAACGGTCTAGCCATTAGGCTATCGGAGCTCTGTCGATGGAAGTCTTAAATATAATAAAAACAAAAAATGCACCTTGGTAATTATTGATTCAAACACTTTGGAATTTACAGGTCGAATAATTAAATTGACTCAGAATTTTTCTCCCTACTCAAATAATCAATATTCGCAAAAGAGAAAAATTAAAAAAAAAAAGAAGAAGAAATTTCAAATTAGAAACTAAAAGTATACATTGAAGATTTTCGTTCAGGCTGGGACTCGAACCCAGGGCCACTCGCTTGGAAGCCTAACACTCTAGCCATTAGTCTATGGGAGCTCTGTCGGTGGGAGTTTTAAATATAATAAAAACAAAAAATGGACCTTGGTAATTGTTTATTTAAACACTTTGAAATCTTCGTGTCGAAAAATTAAACTGACTCAGAATTTTCTTCCCTACATAAATAATCAATAATTGCAAAGGAAAGAAATTGAAAAAAAAAAGAATTTTCAAATTAGAAAAGAAATATATACATTGAAGATATTCGCTCCGGCTGGGACTCGAACCCAGGCCACTCGCTTGGAAGACCAGCGGTCTAGCCATTAGGCTATCGGAGATCTGTCGAGCGGAGTCTTACTGCCTGACTGATACTGCCTGACTGACAGACTGACTCACTGACTGACCGAGACTGACTGACTAACTGCCTGACTGACTGAGACTGGACTGACTCACTGACTGACCGAGACTGACTGACTAACTGCCTGACTGACTGAGACTAGACTGACTGACTGACTGACTGACTGACTGACTAACTGACTGACTGAGACTGACTGACTGACTGCTTGACTCTCTGACTGGTTATTTCACTGACTGACTGAATGACTAAATGACTGACTGACACTGACTGACTGACTGCTTGACTACCTGACTGACTGCTTGACTGACTAACTGACTGGACAGGACTGACCGACTGACTGACTGACAGACTGACTGAATAAGGATGACTGACAGACTGACTGAATAAGGCTGACTGACTGACTGACTGACAGACTGACTGAATAAGGCTGACCGACTGACTGACTGCCTGACTGACTGACTGACTGACTGACCGAGACTGACTGACTGACTGAGTGAGACTGGACTGGACTGACTGACTGACTGACTGACCGAGACTGACTGACTGACTGAGTGAGACTGGACTGGACTGACTGACTGACTGACTGACTGACTGAGACTGACTGACTGCTTTAGTGACTAACTGACTGCACAGGACTGACCGACTGACTGACTGACTGACTGCCTGACTGAATGACTGACTGACTGAGACTAAATGACTGACTGCTTGACTGACTGGCTGAAGGACTAACTGACTGACTGAGTGACTGACTGACTGGACTGACTGACTGAGACTGAATGACTGAGTGCTTGACTGATTGACTGTCAGACTGACTGACTGACTTCGCAAAAGGGAAAAATAAAAAAAAAAAAGAATTATAAAATTAGAAAAAAATATTTGCATTTAAGATTTCCTTTCCGGCCGGGACTCGAACCCAGTACCACGCGCTAGGAACCCAACGGTCTAGCCATTAGGCTATCGGAGCTCTGTCGATGGAAGTCTTAAATATAATAAAAACAAAAAATGCACCTTGGTAATTATTGATTCAAACACTTTGAAATTTACAGGTCGAATAATTAAACTGACTCAGAATTTTTCTCCCTACATAAATAATCAATATTCGCAAAAGAGAAAAATTAAAAAAAAAAGAAGAAGAAATTTCAAATTAGAAACTAAAAGTATACATTGAAGATTTTCGTTCAGGCTGGGACTCGAACCCAGGGCCACTCGCTTGGAAGCCTAACACTCTAGCCATTAGTCTATGGGAGCTCTGTCGGTGGGAGTTTTAAATATAATAAAAACAAAAAATGCACCTTGGTAATTGTTTATTTAAACACTTTGAAATCTTCGTGTCGAAAAATTAAACTGACTCAGAATTTTCTTCCCTACATAAATAATCAATAATTGCAAAGGAAAGAAATTGAAAAAAAAAAGAATTTTCAAATTAGAAAAGTAATATATACATTGAAGATATTCGCTCCGGCTGGGACTCGAACCCAGGCCACTCGCTTGGAAGACCAGCGGTCTAGCCATTAGGCTATCGGAGTTCTGTCGAGCGGAGTCTTACTGCCTGACTGATACTGCCTGACTGACAGACTGACTCACTGACTGACTGATACTGACTGACTGACTCACTGACTGACCGAGACTGACTGACTAACTGCCTGACTGACTGAGACTGGACTGACTGACTGACTGACTGACTGACTGACTAACTGACTGACTGAGACTGACTGACTGACTGCTTGACTCTCTGACTGGCTATTTCACTGACTGACTGAATGACTAAATGACTGACTGACACTGACTGACTGACTGCTTGACTACCTGACTGACTGCTTGACTGACTAACTGACTGGACAGGACTGACCGACTGACTGACTGACCGACTGACTGACTGACAGACTGACTGAATAAGGATGACTGACAGACTGACTGAATAAGGCTGACTGACTGACTGACTGACAGACTGACTGAATAAGGCTGACCGACTGACTGACTGCCTGACTGACTGAATGACTGACTGACTGACTGACCGAGACTGACTGACTGACTGACTGAGACTGGACTGGACTGGACTGACTGACTGACTGACTGACTGAGACTGACTGACTGCTTTAGTGACTAACTGACTGCACAGGACTGACCGACTGACTGACTGACTGACTGCCTGACTGACTGACTGACTGAATGACTGACTGACTGAGACTAAATGACTGACTGCTTGACTGACTGGCTGAAGGACTAACTGAATGACTGAGTGACTGACTGACTGGACTGACTGACTGAGACTGAATGACTGAGTGCTTGACTGATTGACTGTCAGACTGACTGACTGACTTCGCAAAAGGGAAAAATAAAAAAAAAAGAATTATAAAATTAGAAAAAAATATTTGCATTTAAGATTTCCTTTCCGGCCGGGACTCGAACCCAGTACCACGCGCTAGGAACCCAACGGTCTAGCCATTAGGCTATCGGAGCTCTGTCGATGGAAGTCTTAAATATAATAAAAACAAAAGATGCACCTTGGTAATTATTGATTCAAACACTTTGAAATTTACAGGTCGAATAATTAAACTGACTCAGAATTTTTCTCCCTACTCAAATAATCAATATTCGCAAAAGAGAAAAATTAAAAAAAAAAAGAAGAAGAAATTTCAAATTAGAAACTAAAAGTATACATTGAAGATTTTCGTTCAGGCTGGGACTCGAACCCAGGGCCACTCGCTTGGAAGCCTAACACTCTAGCCATTAGTCTATGGGAGCTCTGTCGGTGGGAGTTTTAAATATAATAAAAACAAAAAATGGACCTTGGTAATTGTTTATTTAAACACTTTGAAATCTTCGTGTCGAAAAATTAAACTGACTCAGAATTTTCTTCCCTACATAAATAATCAATAATTGCAAAGGAAAGAAATTGAAAAAAAAAAGAATTTTCAAATTAGAAAAGAAATATATACATTGAAGATATTCGCTCCGGCTGGGACTCGAACCCAGGCCACTCGCTTGGAAGACCAGCGGTCTAGCCATTAGGCTATCGGAGTTCTGTCGAGCGGAGTCTTACTGCCTGACTGATACTGCCTGACTGACAGACTGACTCACTGACTGACCGAGACTGACTGACTAACTGCCTGACTGACTGAGACTGGACTGACTCACTGACTGACCGAGACTGACTGACTAACTGCCTGACTGACTGAGACTAGACTGACTGACTGACTGACTGACTGACTGACTAACTGACTGACTGAGACTGACTGACTGACTGCTTGACTCTCTGACTGGTTATTTCACTGACTGACTGAATGACTAAATGACTGACTGACACTGACTGACTGACTGCTTGACTACCTGACTGACTGCTTGACTGACTAACTGACTGGACAGGACTGACCGACTGACTGACTGACAGACTGACTGAATAAGGATGACTGACAGACTGACTGAATAAGGCTGACTGACTGACTGACTGACAGACTGACTGAATAATACTGACCGACTGACTGACTGCCTGACTGACTGACTGACCGAGACTGACTGACTGACTGAGTGAGACTGGACTGGACTGACTGACTGACTGACTAACTGACTGAGACTGACTGACTGCTTTAGTGACTAACTGACTGCACAGGACTGACCGACTGACTGACTGACTGACTGCCTGACTGAATGACTGACTGACTGAGACTAAATGACTGACTGCTTGACTGACTGGCTGAAGGACTAACTGACTGACTGAGTGACTGACTGACTGGACTGACTGACTGAGACTGAATGACTGAGTGCTTGACTGATTGACTGTCAGACTGACTGACTGACTTCGCAAAAGGGAAAAATAAAAAAAAAAAGAATTATAAAATTAGAAAAAAATATTTGCATTTAAGATTTCCTTTCCGGCCGGGACTCGAACCCAGTACCACGCGCTAGGAACCCAACGGTCTAGCCATTAGGCTATCGGAGCTCTGTCGATGGAAGTCTTAAATATAATAAAAACAAAAAATGCACCTTGGTAATTATTGATTCAAACACTTTGAAATTTACAGGTCGAATAATTAAACTGACTCAGAATTTTTCTCCCTACTCAAATAATCAATATTCGCAAAAGAGAAAAATTAAAAAAAAAAAGAAGAAGAAATTTCAAATTAGAAACTAAAAGTATACATTGAAGATTTTCATTCAGGCTGGGACTCGAACCCAGGGCCACTCGCTTGGAAGCCTAACACTCTAGCCATTAGTCTATGGGAGCTCTGTCGGTGGGAGTTTTAAATATAATAAAAACAAAAAATGGACCTTGGTAATTGTTTATTTAAACACTTTGAAATCTTCGTGTCGAAAAATTAAACTGACTCAGAATTTTCTTCCCTACATAAATAATCAATAATTGCAAAGGAAAGAAATTGAAAAAAAAAAGAATTTTCAAATTAGAAAAGAAATATATACATTGAAGATATTCGCTCCGGCTGGGACTCGAACCCAGGCCACTCGCTTGGAAGACCAGCGGTCTAGCCATTAGGCTATCGGAGATCTGTCGAGCGGAGTCTTACTGCCTGACTGATACTGCCTGACTGACAGACTGACTCACTGACTGACTGACTGAGACTGGACTGACTCACTGACTGACCGAGACTGACTGACTAACTGCCTGACTGACTGAGACTGGACTGACTGACTGACTGACTGACTGACTGACTAACTGACTGACTGAGACTGACTGACTGACTGCTTGACTCTCTGACTGGCTATTTCACTGACTGACTGAATGACTAAATGACTGACTGACACTGACTGACTGACTGCTTGACTACCTGACTGACTGCTTGACTGACTAACTGACTGGACAGGACTGACCGACTGACTGACTGACCGACTGACTGACTGACAGACTGACTGAATAAGGATGACTGACAGACTGACTGAATAAGGCTGACTGACTGACTGACTGACAGACTGACTGAATAAGGCTGACCGACTGACTGACTGCCTGACTGACTGAATGACTGACTGACTGACTGACCGAGACTGACTGACTGACTGACTGAGACTGGACTGGACTGGACTGACTGACTGACTGACTGACTGAGACTGACTGACTGCTTTAGTGACTAACTGACTGCACAGGACTGACCGACTGACTGACTGACTGACTGCCTGACTGACTGACTGACTGAATGACTGACTGACTGAGACTAAATGACTGACTGCTTGACTGACTGGCTGAAGGACTAACTGAATGACTGAGTGACTGACTGACTGGACTGACTGACTGAGACTGAATGACTGAGTGCTTGACTGATTGACTGTCAGACTGACTGACTGACTTCGCAAAAGGGAAAAATAAAAAAAAAAGAATTATAAAATTAGAAAAAAATATTTGCATTTAAGATTTCCTTTCCGGCCGGGACTCGAACCCAGTACCACGCGCTAGGAACCCAACGGTCTAGCCATTAGGCTATCGGAGCTCTGTCGATGGAAGTCTTAAATATAATAAAAACAAAAGATGCACCTTGGTAATTATTGATTCAAACACTTTGAAATTTACAGGTCGAATAATTAAACTGACTCAGAATTTTTCTCCCTACTCAAATAATCAATATTCGCAAAAGAGAAAAATTAAAAAAAAAAAGAAGAAGAAATTTCAAATTAGAAACTAAAAGTATACATTGAAGATTTTCGTTCAGGCTGGGACTCGAACCCAGGGCCACTCGCTTGGAAGCCTAACACTCTAGCCATTAGTCTATGGGAGCTCTGTCGGTGGGAGTTTTAAATATAATAAAAACAAAAAATGGACCTTGGTAATTGTTTATTTAAACACTTTGAAATCTTCGTGTCGAAAAATTAAACTGACTCAGAATTTTCTTCCCTACATAAATAATCAATAATTGCAAAGGAAAGAAATTGAAAAAAAAAAGAATTTTCAAATTAGAAAAGAAATATATACATTGAAGATATTCGCTCCGGCTGGGACTCGAACCCAGGCCACTCGCTTGGAAGACCAGCGGTCTAGCCATTAGGCTATCGGAGTTCTGTCGAGCGGAGTCTTACTGCCTGACTGATACTGCCTGACTGACAGACTGACTCACTGACTGACCGAGACTGACTGACTAACTGCCTGACTGACTGAGACTGGACTGACTCACTGACTGACCGAGACTGACTGACTAACTGCCTGACTGACTGAGACTAGACTGACTGACTGACTGACTGACTGACTGACTAACTGACTGACTGAGACTGACTGACTGACTGCTTGACTCTCTGACTGGTTATTTCACTGACTGACTGAATGACTAAATGACTGACTGACACTGACTGACTGACTGCTTGACTACCTGACTGACTGCTTGACTGACTAACTGACTGGACAGGACTGACCGACTGACTGACTGACAGACTGACTGAATAAGGATGACTGACAGACTGACTGAATAAGGCTGACTGACTGACTGACTGACAGACTGACTGAATAATACTGACCGACTGACTGACTGCCTGACTGACTGACTGACCGAGACTGACTGACTGACTGAGTGAGACTGGACTGGACTGACTGACTGACTGACTAACTGACTGAGACTGACTGACTGCTTTAGTGACTAACTGACTGCACAGGACTGACCGACTGACTGACTGACTGACTGCCTGACTGAATGACTGACTGACTGAGACTAAATGACTGACTGCTTGACTGACTGGCTGAAGGACTAACTGACTGACTGAGTGACTGACTGACTGGACTGACTGACTGAGACTGAATGACTGAGTGCTTGACTGATTGACTGTCAGACTGACTGACTGACTTCGCAAAAGGGAAAAATAAAAAAAAAAAGAATTATAAAATTAGAAAAAAATATTTGCATTTAAGATTTCCTTTCCGGCCGGGACTCGAACCCAGTACCACGCGCTAGGAACCCAACGGTCTAGCCATTAGGCTATCGGAGCTCTGTCGATGGAAGTCTTAAATATAATAAAAACAAAAAATGCACCTTGGTAATTATTGATTCAAACACTTTGAAATTTACAGGTCGAATAATTAAACTGACTCAGAATTTTTCTCCCTACTCAAATAATCAATATTCGCAAAAGAGAAAAATTAAAAAAAAAAAGAAGAAGAAATTTCAAATTAGAAACTAAAAGTATACATTGAAGATTTTCATTCAGGCTGGGACTCGAACCCAGGGCCACTCGCTTGGAAGCCTAACACTCTAGCCATTAGTCTATGGGAGCTCTGTCGGTGGGAGTTTTAAATATAATAAAAACAAAAAATGGACCTTGGTAATTGTTTATTTAAACACTTTGAAATCTTCGTGTCGAAAAATTAAACTGACTCAGAATTTTCTTCCCTACATAAATAATCAATAATTGCAAAGGAAAGAAATTGAAAAAAAAAAGAATTTTCAAATTAGAAAAGAAATATATACATTGAAGATATTCGCTCCGGCTGGGACTCGAACCCAGGCCACTCGCTTGGAAGACCAGCGGTCTAGCCATTAGGCTATCGGAGATCTGTCGAGCGGAGTCTTACTGCCTGACTGATACTGCCTGACTGACAGACTGACTCACTGACTGACTGACTGAGACTGGACTGACTCACTGACTGACCGAGACTGACTGACTAACTGCCTGACTGACTGAGACTGGACTGACTGACTGACTGACTGACTGACTGACTAACTGACTGACTGAGACTGACTGACTGACTGCTTGACTCTCTGACTGGCTATTTCACTGACTGACTGAATGACTAAATGACTGACTGACACTGACTGGCTGACTGCTTGACTACCTGACTGACTGCTTGACTGACTAACTGACTGGACAGGACTGACCGACTGACTGACTGACAGACTGACTGAATAAGGATGACTGACAGACTGACTGAATAAGGCTGACTGACTGACTGACTGACAGACTGACTGAATAAGGCTGACCGACTGACTGACTGCCTGACTGACTGACTGACTGAATGACTGACTGACTGACTGACTGAGACTGACTGACTGCTTTAGTGACTAACTGACTGCACAGGACTGACCGACTGACTGACTGACTGACTGAATGACTGACTGACTGACTGACTGACTGAGACTGACCGACTGCTTTAGTGACTAACTGACTGCACAGGACTGACCGACTGACTAATTGACTGACTGCCTGACTGACTGACTGACTGAATGACTGACTGACTGAGACTAAATGACTGACTGCTTGACTGATTGGCTGAAGGACTAACTGACTGACTGAGTGACTGACTGACTGGACTGACTGACTGAGACTGAATGACTGAGTGCTTGACTGATTGACTGTCAGACTGACTGACTGACTTCGCAAAAGGGAAAAATAAAAAAAAAAGAATTATAAAATTAGAAAAAAATATTTGCATTTAAGATTTCCTTTCCGGCTGGGATTTGAACCCAGGGCGACACTCATGGAAGCCCAAGGCTCTCGCCAATATACTATCGGATCTCTGTTGATCGGTGTCTTAATTATAATAAAAACAAAAAATGCACCTTAGTAATTATTGATCTAAAATCTTTGAAATCTAAAGGTCGAATGATTAAACTGACTCAGAATTTTCTTCCGTACATAAATAATCCATATTTGCAAAAGAAAGAAATTGAAAAAAAAAAAGAATCTTCAAATTAGAAGAGAAATATATACATGGAAGATTTTCGTTCCGGCCGGGACTCGAACCCAGTACCACGCGCTTGGAACCCAACGGTCTAGCCATTAGGCTATCGGAGCTCTGTCGATGGAAGTCTTAAATATAATAAAAACTAAAAATGCACCTTGGTAATTATTGATTCAAACACTTTGAAATTTACAGGTCGAATAATTAAACTGACTCAGAATTTTTCTCCCTACATAAATAATCAATATTCGCAAAAGAGAAAAATTAAAAAAAAAAGAAGAAGAAATTTCAAATTAGAAACTAAAATTATACTTTGAAGATTTTCGTTCAGGCTGGGACTCGAACCCAGGGCCACTCGCTTGGAAGCCTAACACTCTAGCCATTAGTCTATGGGAGCTCTGTCGGTGGGAGTTTTAAATATAATAAAAACAAAAAATGCACCTTGGTAATTGTTTATTTAAACACTTTGAAATCTTCGTGTCGAAAAATTAAACTGACTCAGAATTTTCTTCCCTACATAAATAATCAATAATTGCAAAGGAAAGAAATTGAAAAAAAAAAGAATTTTCAAATTAGAAAAGAAATATATACATTGAAGATATTCGCTCCGGCTGGGACTCGAACCCAGGCCACTCGCTTGGAAGACCAGCGGTCTAGCCATTAGGCTATCGGAGTTCTGTCGAGTGGAGTCTTACTGCCTGACTGATACTGCCTGACTGACAGACTGACTCACTGACTGACTGATACTGACTGACTGACTCACTGACTGACCGAGACTGACTGACTAACTGCCTGACTGACTGAGACTGGACTGACTCACTGACTGACCGAGACTGACTGACTAACTGCCTGACTGACTGAGACTGGACTGACTGACTGACTGACTGACTGACTGACTAACTGACTGACTGAGACTGACTGACTGACTGCTTGACTCTCTGACTGGCTATTTCACTGACTGACTGAATGACTAAATGACTGACTGACACTGACTGACTGACTGCTTGACTACCTGACTGACTGCTTGACTGACTAACTGACTGGACAGGACTGACCGACTGACTGACTGACAGACTGACTGAATAAGGATGACTGACAGACTGACTGAATAAGGCTGACTGACTGACTAACTGACAGACTGACTGAATAAGGCTGACCGACTGACTGACTGCCTGACTGACTGACTGACTGACTGACCGAGACTGACTGACTGACTGACTGAGACTGGACTGGACTGACTGACTGACTGACTGACTGAGACTGACTGACTGCTTTAGTGACTAACTGACTGCACAGGACTGACCGACTGACTGACTGACTGACTGCCTGACTGACTGACTGACTGAATGACTGACTGACTGAGACTAAATGACTGACTGCTTGACTGACTGGCTGAAGGACTAACTGACTGACTGAGTGACTGACTGACTGGACTGACTGACTGAGACTGAATGACTGAGTGCTTGACTGATTGACTGTCAGACTGACTGACTGACTTCGCAAAAGGGAAAAATAAAAAAAAAAGAATTATAAAATTTGAAAAAAATATTTGCATTTAAGATTTCCTTTCCGGCCGGGACTCGAACCCAGTACCACGCGCTAGGAACCCAACGGTCTAGCCATTAGGCTATCGGAGCTCTGTCGATGGAAGTCTTAAATATAATAAAAACAAAAAATGCACCTTGGTAATTATTGATTCAAACACTTTGAAATTTACAGGTCGAATAATTAAACTGACTCAGAATATTTCTCCCTACTCAAATAATCAATATTCGCAAAAGAGAAAAATTAAAAAAAAAAATAAGAAGAAATTTCAAATTAGAAACTAAAAGTATACATTGAAGATTTTCGTTCAGGCTGGGACTCGAACCCAGGGCCACTCGCTTGGAAGCCTAACACTCTAGCCATTAGTCTATGGGAGCTCTGTCGGTGGGAGTTTTAAATATAATAAAAACAAAAAATGCACCTTGGTAATTGTTTATTTAAACACTTTGAAATCTTCGTGTCGAAAAATTAAACTGACTCAGAATTTTCTTCCCTACATAAATAATCAATAATTGCAAAGGAAAGAAATTGAAAAAAAAAAGAATTTTCAAATTAGAAAAGAAATATATACATTGAAGATATTCGCTCCGGCTGGGACTCGAACCCAGGCCACTCGCTTGGAAGACCAGCGGTCTAGCCATTAGGCTATCGGAGTTCTGTCGAGCGGAGTCTTACTGCCGGACTGATACTGCCTGACTGACAGACTGACTCACTGACTGACTGACTGAGACTGGACTGACTCACTGACTGACCGAGACTGACTGACTAACTGCCTGACTGACTGAGACTGGACTGACTGACTGACTGACTGACTGACTGACTAATTGACTGAGACTGACTGACTGACTGACTGCTTGACTCTCTGACTGGCTATTTCACTGACTTACTGAATGACTAAATGAATGACTGACACTGACTGACTGACTGCTTGACTACCTGACTGACTGCTTGACTGACTAACTGACTGGACAGGACTGACCGACTGACTGACTGACAGACTGACTGAATAAGGATGACTGACAGACTGACTGAATAAGGCTGACTGACTGACTGACTGACAGACTGACTGAATAAGGCTGACCGACTGACTGACTGCCTGACTGACTGACTGACTGAATGACTGACTGACTGACTGACCGAGACTGACTGACTGACTGACTGAGACTGGACTGGACTGACTGACTGACTGACTGACTGAGACTGACTGACTGCTTTAGTGACTAACTGACTGCACAGGACTGACCGACTGACTGACTGACTGACTGCCTGACTGACTGACTGACTGAATGACTGACTGACTGAGACTAAATGAATGACTGCTTGACTGACTGGCTGAAGGACTAACTGACTGACTGAGTGACTGACTGACTGGACTGACTGACTGAGACTGAATGACTGAGTGCTTGACTGATTGACTGTCAGACTGACTGACTGACTTCGCAAAAGGGAAAAATAAAAAAAAAGAATTATAAAATTAGAAAAAAATATTTGCATTTAAGATTTCCTTTCCGGCTGGGATTTGAACCCAGGGCGACACTCATGGAAGCCCAACGCTCTCGCCAATATACTATCGGATCTCTGTTGATCGGTGTCTTAATTATAATAAAAACAAAAAATGCACCTTAGTAATTATAGATCTAAAATCTTTGAAATCTAAAGGTCGAATGATTAAACTGAATCAGAATTTTCTTCCGTACATAAATAATCCATATTTGCAAAAGAAAGAAATTGAAAAAAAAAAGAATCTTCAAATTAGAAGAGAAATATATACATGGAAAATTTTCGTTCCGGCCGGGACTCGAACCCAGTTCCACGCGCTTGGAACCCAACGGTCTAGCCATTAGGCTATCGGAGCTCTGTCGATGGAAGTCTTAAATATAATAAAAACTAAAAATGCACCTTGGTAATTATTGATTCAAACACTTTGAAATTTACAGGTCGAATAATTAAACTGACTCAGAATTTTTCTCCCTACATAAATAATCAATAATAATTTCAAAGGAAAGAAATTGAAAAAAAAAAGAATTTTCAAATTAGAAAAGAAATATATACATTGAAGATATTCGCTCCGGCTGGGACTCGAACCCAGGCCACTCGCTTGGAAGACCAGCGGTCTAGCCATTAGGCTATCGGAGTTCTGTCGAGCGGAGTCTTACTGCCTGACTGATACTGCCTGACTGACAGACTGACTCACTGACTGAATGACTGAGACTGGACTGACTCACTAACTGACCGAGACTGACTGACTAACTGCCTGACTGACTGAGACTGGACTGACTGACTGACTGACTGACTGACTGACTAACTGACTGACTGAGACTGACTGACTGACTGCTTGACTCTCTGACTGGCTATTTCACTGACTGACTGAATGACTAAATGACTGACTGACACTGACTGACTGACTGCTTGACTACCTGACTGACTGCTTGACTGACTAACTGACTGGACAGGACTGACCGACTGACTGACTGACAGACTGACTGAATAAGGATGACTGACAGACTGACTGAATAAGGCTGACTGACTGACTGACTGACAGACTGACTGAATAAGGCTGACAGACTGACTGACTGCCTGACTGACTGACTGACTGAATGACTGACTGACTGACTGAACGAGACTGACTGACTGACTGACTGAGACTGGACTGGACTGGACTGACTGACTGACTGACTGACTGCCTGACTGACTGACTGACTGAATGACTGACTGACTGAGACTAAATGACTGACTGCTTGACTGACTGGCTGAAGGACTAACTGACTGACTGAGTGACTGACTGACTGGACTGACTGACTGAGACTGAATGACTGAGTGCTTGACTGATTGACTGTCAGACTGACTGACTGACTTCGCAAAAGGGAAAAATAAAAAAAAAAGAATTATAAAATTAGAAAAAAATATTTGCATTTAAGATTTCCTTTCCGGCCGGGACTCGAACCCAGTACCACACGCTAGGAACCCAACGGTCTAGCCATTAGGCTATCGGAGCTCTGTCGATGGAAGTCTTAAATATAATAAAAACAAAAAATGCACCTTGGTAATTATTGATTCAAACACTTTGAAATTTACAGGTCGAATAATTAAACTGACTCAGAATTTTTCTCCCTACATAAATAATCAATATTCGCAAAAGAGAAAAATTAAAAAAAAAAGAAGAAGAAATTTCAAATTAGAAACTAAAAGTATACATTGAAGATTTTCGTTCAGGCTGGGACTCGAACCCAGGGCCACTCGCTTGGAAGCCTTACACTCTAGCCATTAGACTATGGGAGCTCTGTCGGTGGGAGTTTTAAATATAATAAAAACAAAAAATGCACCTTGGTAATTGTTTATATAAACACTTTGAAATCTTCGTGTCGAAAAATTAAACTGACTCAGAATTTTCTTCCCTACATAAATAATCAATAATTGCAAAGGAAAGAAATTGAAAAAAAAAAAGAATTTTCAAATTAGAAAAGTAATATATACATTGAAGATATTCGCTCCGGCTGGGACTCGAACCCAGGCCACTCGCTTGGAAGACCAGCGGTCTAGGCATTAGGCTATCGGAGTTCTGTCGAGCGGAGTCTTACTGCCTGACTGATACTGCCTGACTGACAGACTGACTCACTGACTGACTGATACTGACTGACTGACTCACTGACTGACCGAGACTGACTGACTAACTGCCTGACTGACTGAGACTGGACTGACTGACTGACTGACTGACTGACTGACTAACTGACTGACTGAGACTGACTGACTGACTGCTTGAGTCTCTGACTGGCTATTTCACTGACTGACTGAATGACTAAATGACTGACTGACACTGACTGACTGACTGCTTGACTACCTGACTGACTGCTTGACTGACTAACTGACTGGACAGGACTGACCGACTGACTGACTGACAGACTGACTGAATAAGGATGACTGACAGACTGACTGAATAAGGCTGACTGACTGACTGACTGACAGACTGACTGAATAAGGCTGACCGACTGACTGACTGCCTGACTGACTGACTGACTGAATGACTGACTGACTGACTGACCGAGACAGACTGACTGACTGACTGAGACTGGACTGGACTGACTGACTGACTGACTGACTGAGACTGACTGACTGCTTTAGTGACTAACTGACTGCACAGGACTGACCGACTGACTGACTGACTAACTGCCTGACTGACTGACTGACTGAATGACTGACTGACTGAGACTAAATGACTGACTGCTTGACTGACTGGCTGAAGGACTAACTGACTGACTGAGTGACTGACTGACTGGACTGACTGACTGAGACTGAATGACTGAGTGCTTGACTGATTGACTGTCAGACTGACTGACTGACTTCGCAAAAGGGAAAAATAAAAAAAAAAAGAATTATAAAATTAGAAAAAAATATTTGCATTTAAGATTTCCTTTCCGGCCGGGACTCGAACCCAGTACCACACGCTAGGAACCCAACGGTCTAGCCATTAGGCTATCGGAGCTCTGTCGATGGAAGTCTTAAATATAATAAAAACAAAAAATGCACCTTGGTAATTATTGATTCAAACACTTTGAAATTTACAGGTCGAATAATTAAACTGACTCAGAATTTTTCTCCCTACATAAATAATCAATATAAGCAAAAGAGAAAAATTAAAAAAAAAAAGAAGAAGAAATTTCAAATTAGAAACTAAAAGTATACATTGAAGATTTTCGTTCAGGCTGGGACTCGAACCCAGGGCCACTCGCTTGGAAGCCTAACACTCTAGCCATTAGTCTATGGGAGCTCTGTCGGTGGGAGTTTTAAATATAATAAAAACAAAAAATGCACCTTGGTAATTGTTTATTTAAACACTTTGAAATCTTCGTGTCGAAAAATTAAACTGACTCAGAATTTTCTTCCCTACATAAATAATCAATAATTGCAAAGGAAAGAAATTGAAAAAAAAAAAAGAATTTTCAAATTAGAAAAGTAATATATACATTGAAGATATTCGCTCCGGCTGGGACTCGAACCCAGGCCACTCGCTTGGAAGACCAGCGGTCTAGCCATTAGGCTATCGGAGTTCTGTCGAGCGGAGTCTTACTGCCTGACTGATACTGCCTGACTGACAGACTGACTCACTGACTGACTGATACTGACTGACTGACTCACTGACTGACCGAGACTGACTGACTAACTGCCTGACTGACTGAGACTGGACTGACTGACTGACTGACTGACTGACTGACTAACTGACTGACTGAGACTGACTGACTGACTGCTTGACTCTCTGACTGGCTATTTCACTGACTGACTGAATGACTAAATGACTGACTGACACTGACTGACTGACTGCTTGACTACCTGACTGACTGCTTGACTGACTAACTGACTGGACAGGACTGACCGACTGACTGACTGACAGACTGACTGAATAAGGATGACTGACAGACTGACTGAATAAGGCTGACTGACTGACTGACTGACAGACTGACTGAATAAGGCTGACCGACTGACTGACTGCCTGACTGACTGAATGACTGACTGACTGACTGACCGAGACTGACTGACTGACTGACTGACTTAGACTGGACTGGACTGGACTGACTGACTGACTGAGACTGACTGACTGCTTTAGTGACTAACTGACTGCACAGGACTGACCGACTGACTGACTGACTGACTGCCTGACTGACTGACTGACTGAATGACTGACTGACTGAGACTAAATGACTGACTGCTTGACTGACTGGCTGAAGGACTAACTGACTGACTGAGTGACTGACTGACTGGACTGACTGACTGAGACTGAATGACTGAGTGCTTGACTGATTGACTGTCAGACTGACTGACTGACTTCGCAAAAGGGAAAAATAAAAAAAAAAAAGAATTATAAAATTAGAAAAAAATATTTGCATTTAAGATTTCCTTTCCGGCCAGGACTCGAACCCAGTACCACGCGCTAGGAACCCAACGGTCTAGCCATTAGGCTATCGGAGCTCTGTCGATGGAAGTCTTAAATATAATAAAAACAAAAAATGCACCTTGGTAATTATTGATTCAAACACTTTGAAATTTACAGGTCGAATAATTAAACTGACTCAGAATTTTTCTCCCTACTCAAATAATCAATATTCGCAAAAGAGAAAAATTAAAAAAAAAAGAAGAAGAAATTTCAAATTAGAAACTAAAAGTATACATTGAAGATTTTCGTTCAGGCTGGGACTCGAACCCAGGGCCACTCGCTTGGAAGCCTAACACTCTAGCCATTAGTCTATGGGAGCTCTGCCGGTGGGAGTTTTAAATATAATAAAAACAAAAAATGGACCTTGGTAATTGTTTATTTAAACACTTTGAAATCTTCGTGTCGAAAAATTAAACTGACTCAGAATTTTCTTCCCTACATAAATAATCAATAATTGCAAAGGAAAGAAATTGAAAAAAAAAAGAATTTTCAAATTAGAAAAGAAATATATACATTGAAGATATTCGCTCCGGCTGGGACTCGAACCCAGGCCACTCGCTTGGAAGACCAGCGGTCTAGCCATTAGGCTATCGGAGTTCTGTCGAGCGGAGTCTTACTGCCTGACTGATACTGCCTGACTGACAGACTGACTCACTGACTGACTGACTGAGACTGGACTGACTCACTGACTGACCGAGACTGACTGACTAACTGCCTGACTGACTGAGACTGGACTGACTGACTGACTGACTGACTGACTGACTAACTGACTGACTGAGACTGACTGACTGACTGCTTGACTCTCTGACTGGCTATTTCACTGACTGACTGAATGACTAAATGACTGACTGACACTGACTGGCTGACTGCTTGACTACCTGACTGACTGCTTGACTGACTAACTGACTGGACAGGACTGACCGACTGACTGACTGACAGACTGACTGAATAAGGATGACTGACAGACTGACTGAATAAGGCTGACTGACTGACTGACTGACAGACTGACTGAATAAGGCTGACCGACTGACTGACTGCCTGACTGACTGACTGACTGAATGACTGACTGACTGACTGACCGAGACTGACTGACTGACTGACTGAGACTGGACTGGACTGACTGACTGAGACTGAATGACTGAGTGCTTGACTGATTGACTGTCAGACTGACTGACTGACTTCGCAAAAGGGAAAAATAAAAAAAAAAGAATTATAAAATTAGAAAAAAATATTTGCATTTAAGATTTAATTTCCGGCTGGGATTTGAACCCAGGGCGACACTCATGGAAGCCCAACGCTCTCGCCAATATACTATCGGATCTCTGTTGATCGGTGTCTTAATTATAATAAAAACAAAAAATGCACCTTAGTAATTATTGATCTAAAATCTTTGAAATCTAAAGGTCGAATGATTAAACTGACTCAGAATTTTCTTCCGTACATAAATAATCCATATTTGCAAAAGAAAGAAATTGAAAAAAAAAAGAATCTTCAAATTAGAAGAGAAATATATACATGGAAGATTTTCGTTCCGGCCGGGACTCGAACCCAGTACCACGCGCTTGGAACCCAACGGTCTAGCCATTAGGCTATCGGAGCTCTGTCGATGGAAGTCTTAAATATAATAAAAACTAAAAATGCACCTTGGTAATTATTGATTCAAACACTTTGAAATTTACAGGTCGAATAATTAAACTGACTCAGAATTTTTCTCCCTACATAAATAATCAATAATAATTTCAAAGGAAAGAAATTGAAAAAAAAAAAGAATTTTCAAATTAGAAAAGAAATATATACATTGAAGATATTCGCTCCGGCTGGGACTCGAACCCAGGCCACTCGCTTGGAAGACCAGCGGTCTAGCCATTAGGCTATCGGAGTTCTGTCGAGGGGAGTCTTACTGCCTGACTGATACTGCCTGACTGACAGACTGACTCACTGACTGAATGACTGAGACTGGACTGACTCACTGACTGACCGAGACTGACTGACTAACTGCCTGACTGACTGAGACTGGACTGACAGACTGACTGACTGACTGACTAACTGACTGACTGAGACTGACTGACTGACTGCTTGACTCTCTGACTGGCTATTTCACTGACTGACTGAATGACTAAATGACTGACTGACACTGACTGACTGACTGCTTGACTACCTGACTGACTGCTTGACTGACTAACTGACTGGACAGGACTGACCGACTGACTGACTGACAGACTGACTGAATAAGGATGACTGACAGACTGACTGAATAAGGCTGACTGACTGACTGACTGACAGACTGACTGAATAAGGCTGACAGACTGACTGACTGACTGACTGACTGACTGACTGAATGACTGACTGACTGACTGACCGAGACTGACTGACTGACTGAGACTGGACTGGACTGGACTGACTGACTGACTGACTGACTGACTGAGACTCACTGACTGCTTTAGTGACTAACTGACTGCACAGGACTGACCGACTGACTGACTGACTGACTGCCTGACTGACTGACTGACTGACTGACTGACTGACTGAATGACTGACTGACTGAGACTAAATGACTGACTGCTTGACTGACTGGCTGAAGGACTAACTGACTGACTGAGTGACTGACTGACTGGACTGACTGACTGAGACTGAATGACTGAGTGCTTGACTGATTGACTGTCAGACTGACTGACTGACTTCGCAAAAGGGAAAAATAAAAAAAAAAGAATTATAAAATTAGAAAAAAATATTTGCATTTAAGATTTCCTTTCCGGCCGGGACTCGAACCCAGTACCACGCGCTAGGAACCCAACGGTCTAGCCATTAGGCTATCGGAGCTCTGTCGATGGAAGTCTTAAATATAATAAAAACAAAAAATGCACCTTGGTAATTATTGATTCAAACACTTTGAAATTTACAGGTCGAATAATTAAACTGACTCAGAATATTTCTCCCTACTCAAATAATCAATATTCGCAAAAGAGAAAAATTAAAAAAAAAAAAATAAGAAGAAATTTCAAATTAGAAACTAAAAGTATACATTGAAGATTTTCGTTCAGGCTGGGACTCGAACCCAGGGCCACTCGCTTGGAAGCCTAACACTCTAGCCATTAGTCTATGGGAGCTCTGTCGGTGGTAGTTTTAAATATAATAAAAACAAAAAATGCACCTTGGTAATTGTTTATTTAAACACTTTGAAATCTTCGTGTCGAAAAATTAAACTGACTCAGAATTTTCTTCCCTACATAAATAATCAATAATTGCAAAGGAAAGAAATTGAAAAAAAAAAGAATTTTCAAATTAGAAAAGAAATATATACATTGAAGATATTCGCTCCGGCTGGGACTCGAACCCAGGCCACTCGCTTGGAAGACCAGCGGTATAGCCATTAGGCTATCGGAGTTCTGTCGAGCGGAGTCTTACTGCCTGACTGATACTGCCTGACTGACAGACTGACTCACTGACTGACTGACTGAGACTGGACTGACTCACTGACTGACCGAGACTGACTGACTAACTGCCTGACTGACTGAGACTGGACTGACTGACTGACTGACTGACTAATTGACTGAGACTGACTGACTGACTGACTGCTTGACTCTCTGACTGGCTATTTCACTGACTAACTGAATGACTAAATGAATGACTGACACTGACTGACTGACTGCTTGACTACCTGACTGACTGCTTGACTGACTAACTGACTGGACAGGACTGACCGACTGACTGACTGACAGACTGACTGAATAAGGATGACTGACAGACTGACTGAATAAGGCTGACTGACTGACTGACTGACAGACTGACTGAATAAGGCTGACCGACTGACTGACTGCCTGACTGACTGACTGACTGAATGACTGACTGACTGACTGACCGAGACTGACTGACTGACTGACTGAGACTGGACTGGACTGACTGACTGACTGACTGACTGAGACTGACTGACTGCTTTAGTGACTAACTGACTGCACAGGACTGACCGACTGACTGACTGACTGACTGCCTGACTGACTGACTGACTGACTGAATGACTGACTGACTGAGACTAAATGAATGACTGCTTGACTGACTGGCTGAAGGACTAACTGACTGACTGAGTGACTGACTGACTGGACTGACTGACTGAGACTGAATGACTGAGTGCTTGACTGATTGACTGTCAGACTGACTGACTGACTTCGCAAAAGGGAAAAATAAAAAAAAAAGAATTATAAAATTAGAAAAAAATATTTGCATTTAAGTTTTCCTTTCCGGCTGGGATTTGAACCCAGGGCGACACTCATGGAAGCCCAACGCTCTCGCCAATATACTATCGGATCTCTGTTGATCGGTGTCTTAATTATAATAAAAACAAAAAATGCACCTTAGTAATTATAGATCTAAAATCTTTGAAATCTAAAGGTCGAATGATTAAACTGACTCAGAATTTTCTTCCGTACATAAATAATCCATATTTGCAAAAGAAAGAAATTGAAAAAAAAAAGAATCTTCAAATTAGAAGAGAAATATATACATGGAAGATTTTCGTTCCGGCCGGGACTCGAACCCAGTACCACGCGCTTGGAACCCAACGGTCTAGCCATTAGGCTATCGGAGCTCTGTCGATGGAAGTCTTAAATATAATAAAAACAAAAAATGCACCTTGGTAATTATTGATTCAAACACTTTGAAATTTACAGGTCGAATAATTAAACTGACTCAGAATTTTTCTCCCTACATAAATAATCAATATTCGCAAAAGAGAAAAATTAAAAAAAAAAGAAGAAGAAATTTCAAATTAGAAACTAAAAGTATACATTGAAGATTTTCGTTCAGGCTGGGACTCGAACCCAGGGCCACTCGCTTGGAAGCCTAACACTCTAGCCATTAGTCTATGGGAGCTCTGTCGGTGGGAGTTTTAAATATAATAAAAACAAAAAATGCAGATTGGTAATTGTTTATTTAAACACTTTGAAATCTTCGTGTCGAAAAATTAAACTGACTCAGAATTTTCTTCCCTACATAAATAATCAATAATTGCAAAGGAAAGAAATTGAAAAAAAAAAAGAATTTTCAAATTAGAAAAGAAATATATACATTGAAGATATTCGCTCCGGCTGGGACTCGAACCCAGGCCACTCGCTTGGAAGACCAGCGGTCTAGCCATTAGGCTATCGGAGTTCTGTCGAGCGGAGTCTTACTGCCTGACTGATACTGCCTGACTGACAGACTGACTCACTGACTGACTGATACTGACTGACTGACTGACTAACTGACTGACTGAGACTGACTGACTGACTGCTTGACTCTCTGACTGGCTATTTCACTGACTGACTGAATGACTAAATGACTGACTGACACTGACTGACTGACTGCTTGACTACCTGACTGACTGCTTGACTACCTGACTGACTGCTTGACTACCTGACTGACTGCTTGACTGACTAACTGACTGGACAGGACTGACCGACTGACTGACTGACAGACTGACTGAATAAGGATGACTGACAGACTGACTGAATAAGGCTGACTGACTGACTGACTGAGAGACTGACTGACTGACTGAATGACTGCCTGACTGACCGAGACTGACTGCCTGACTGACTGAGACTGGACTGGACTGGACTGACTGACTGACTGACTGACTGAGACTCACTGACTGCTTTAGTGACTAACTGACTGCACAGGACTGACCGACTGACTGACTGACTGACTGCCTGACTGACTGACTGACTGAATGACTGACTGACTGAGACTAAATGACTGACTGCTTGACTGACTGGCTGAAGGACTAACTGACTGACTGAGTGACTGACTGACTGGACTGACTGACTGAGACTGAATGACTGAGTGCTTGACTGATTGACTGTCAGACTGACTGACTGACTTCGCAAAAGGGAAAAATAAAAAAAAAAGAATTATAAAATTAGAAAAAAATATTTGCATTTAAGATTTCCTTTCCGGCCGGGACTCGAACCCAGTACCACACGCTAGGAACCCAACGGTCTAGCCATTAGGCTATCGGAGCTCTGTCGATGGAAGTCTTAAATATAATAAAAACAAAAAATGCACCTTGGTAATTATTGATTCAAACACTTTGAAATTTACAGGTCGAATAATTAAACTGACTCAGAATTTTTCTCCCTACATAAATAATCAATATTCGCAAAAGAGAAAAATTAAAAAAAAAAGAAGAAGAAATTTCAAATTAGAAACTAAAAGTATACATTGAAGATTTTCGTTCAGGCTGGGACTCGAACCCAGGGCCACTCGCTTGGAAGCCTAACACTCTAGCCATTAGTCTATGGGAGCTCTGTCGGTGGGAGTTTTAAATATAATAAAAACAAAAAATGCACCTTGGTAATTGTTTATTTAAACACTTTGAAATCTTCGTGTCGAAAAATTAAACTGACTCAGAATTGTCTTCCCTACATAAATAATCAATAATTGCAAAGGAAAGAAATTGAAAAAAAAAAAAGAATTTTCAAATTAGAAAAGTAATATATACATTGAAGATATTCGCTCCGTCTGGGACTCGCACCCAGGCCACTCGCTTGGAAGACCAGCGGTCTAGCCATTAGGCTATCGGAGTTCTGTCGAGCGGAGTCTTACTGCCTGACTGATACTGCCTGACTGACAGACTGACTCACTGACTGACTGATACTGACTGACTGACTCACTGACTGACCGAGACTGACTGACTAACTGCCTGACTGACTGAGACTGGACTGACTGACTGACTGACTGACTGACTGACTGACTGACTGACTGAGACTGACTGACTGACTGCTTGACTCTCTGACTGGCTATTTCACTGACTGACTGAATGACTAAATGACTGACTGACACTGACTGACTGACTGCTTGACTACCTGACTGACTGCTTGACTGACTAACTGACTGGACAGGACTGACCGACTGACTGACTGACAGACTGACTGAATAAGGCTGACTGACTGACTGACTGACAGACTGACTGAATAAGGCTGACCGACTGACTGACTGCCTGACTGACTGACTGAATGACTGACTGCCTGACTGACTGACTGACTGAATGACTGACTGACTGACTGACCGAGACTGACTGACTGACTGACTGAGACTGGACTGGACTGACTGACTGACTGCTTTAGTGACTAACTGACTGCACAGGACTGACCGACTGACTGCCTGACTGACTGCCTGACTGACTGACTGACTGAATGACTGACTGACTGAGACTAAATGACTGACTGCTTGACTGACTGGCTGAAGGACTAACTGACTGACTGAGTGACTGACTGACTGGACTGACTGACTGAGACTGAATGACTGAGTGCTTGACTGATTGACTGTCAGACTGACTGACTGACTTCGCAAAAGGGAAAAATAAAAAAAAAAAGAATTATAAAATTAGAAAAAAATATTTGCATTTAAGATTTCCTTTCCGGCCGGGACTCGAACCCAGTACCAAGCGCTAGGAACCCAACGGTCTAGCCATTAGGCTATCGGAGCTCTGTCGATGGAAGTCTTAAATATAATAAAAACTAAAAATGCACCTTGGTAATTATTGATTCAAACACTTTGAAATTTACAGGTCGAATAATTAAACTGACTCAGAATTTTTCTCCCTACATAAATAATCAATATTCGCAAAAGAGAAAAATTAAAAAAAAAAGAAGAAGAAATTTCAAATTAGAAACTAAAAGTATACATTGAAGAATTTCGTTCAGGCTGGGACTCGAACCCAGGGCCACTCGCTTGGAAGCCTAACACTCTAGCCATTAGTCTATGGGAGCTCTGTCGGTGGGAGTTTTAAATATAATAAAAACAAAAAATGCACCTTGGTAATTGTTTATTTAAACACTTTGAAATCTTTGTGTCGAAAAATTAAACTGACTCAGAATTTTCTTCCCTACATAAATAATCAATAATTGCAAAGGAAAGAAATTGAAAAAAAAGAATTTTCAAATTAGAAAAGAAATATATACATTGAAGATATTCGCTCCGGCTGGGACTCGAACCCAGACCACTCGCTTGGAAGACCAGCGGTCTAGCCATTAGGCTATCGGAGTTCTGTCGAGTGGAGTCTTACTGCCTGACTGATACTGCCTGACTGACAGACTGACTCACTGACTGACTGATACTGACTGACTGACTCACTGACTGACCGAGACTGACTGACTAACTGCCTGACTGACTGAGACTGGACTGACTCACTGACTGACCGAGACTGACTGACTAACTGCCTGACTGACTGAGACTGGACTGACTCACTGACTGACCGAGACTGACTGACTAACTGCCTGACTGACTGAGACTGGACTGACTGACTGACTGACTGACTGACTGACTAACTGACTGACTGAGACTGACTGACTGACTGCTTGACTCTCTGACTGGCTATTTCACTGACTGACTGAATGACTAAATGACTGACTGACACTGACTGACTGACTGCTTGACTACCTGACTGACTGCTTGACTGACTAACTGACTGGACAGGACTGACCGACTGACTGACTGACAGACTGACTGAATAAGGATGACTGACAGACTGACTGAATAAGGCTGACTGACTGACTAACTGACAGACTGACTGTATAAGGCTGACCGACTGACTGACTGCCTGACTGACTGACTGACTGACTGACCGAGACTGACTGACTGACTGACTGAGACTGGACTGGACTGACTGACTACTGACTGACTGAGACTGACTGACTGCTTTAGTGACTAACTGACTGCACAGGACTGACCGACTGACTGACTGATGACTGCCTGACTGACTGACTGACTGAATGACTGACTGACTGAGACTAAATGACTGACTGCTTGACTGACTGGCTGAAGGACTAACTGACTGACTGAGTGACTGACTGACTGGACTGACTGACTGAGACTGAATGACTGAGTGCTTGACTGATTGACTGTCAGACTGACTGACTGACTTCGCAAAAGGGAAAAATAAAAAAAAAAGAATTATAAAATTAGAAAAAAATATTTGCATTTAAGATTTCCTTTCCGGCCGGGACTCGAACCCAGTACCACGCGCTAGGAACCCAACGGTCTAGCCATTAGGCTATCGGAGCTCTGTCGATGGAAGTCTTAAATATAATAAAAACAAAAAATGCACCTTGGTAATTATTGATTCAAACACTTTGAAATTTACAGGTCGAATAATTAAACTGACTCAGAATATTTCTCCCTACTCAAATAATCAATATTCGCAAAAGAGAAAAATTAAAAAAAAAAATAAGAAGAAATTTCAAATTAGAAACTAAAAGTATACATTGAAGATTTTCGTTCAGGCTGGGACTCGAACCCAGGGCCACTCGCTTGGAAGCCTAACACTCTAGCCATTAGTCTATGGGAGCTCTGTCGGTGGGAGTTTTAAATATAATAAAAACAAAAAATGCACCTTGGTAATTGTTTATTTAAACACTTTGAAATCTTCGTGTCGAAAAATTAAACTGACTCAGAATTTTCTTCCCTACATAAATAATCAATAATTGCAAAGGAAAGAAATTGAAAAAAAAAAGAATTTTCAAATTAGAAAAGAAATATATACATTGAAGATATTCGCTCCGGCTGGGACTCGAACCCAGGCCACTCGCTTGGAAGACCAGCGGTCTAGCCATTAGGCTATCGGAGTTCTGTCGAGCGGAGTCTTACTGCCTGACTGATACTGCCTGACTGACAGACTGACTCACTGACTGACTGACTGAGACTGGACTGACTCACTGACTGACCGAGACTGACGGACTAACTGCCTGACTGACTGAGACTGGACTGACTGACTGACTGACTGACTGACTGACTAATTGACTGAGACTGACTGACTGACTGACTGCTTGACTCTCTGACTGGCTATTTCACTGACTTACTGAATGACTAAATGAATGACTGACACTGACTGACTGACTGCTTGACTACCTGACTGACTGCTTGACTGACTAACTGACTGGACAGGACTGACCGACTGACTGACTGACAGACTGACTGAATAAGGGTGACTGACAGACTGACTGAATAAGGCTGACTGACTGACTGACTGACAGACTGACTGAATAAGGCTGACCGACTGACTGACTGCCTGACTGACTGACTGACTGAATGACTGACTGACTGGCTGACCGAGACTGACTGACTGACTGACTGAGACTGGACTGGACTGACTGACTGACTGACTGACTGAGACTGACTGACTGCTTTAGTGACTAACTGACTGCACAGGACTGACCGACTGACTGACTGACTGACTGCCTGACTGACTGACTGACTGAATGACTGACTGACTGAGACTAAATGAATGACTGCTTGACTGACTGGCTGAAGGACTAACTGACTGACTGAGTGACTGACTGACTGGACTGACTGACTGAGACTGAATGACTGAGTGCTTGACTGATTGACTGTCAGACTGACTGACTGACTTCGCAAAAGGGAAAAATAAAAAAAAAAGAATTATAAAATTAGAAAAAAATATTTGCATTTAAGATTTCCTTTCCGGCTGGGATTTGAACCCAGGGCGACACTCATGGAAGCCCAACGCTCTCGCCAATATACTATCGGATCTCTGTTGATCGGTGTCTTAATTATAATAAAAACAAAAAATGCACCTTAGTAATTATAGATCTAAAATCTTTGAAATCTAAAGGTCGAATGATTAAACTGACTCAGAATTTTCTTCCGTACATAAATAATCCATATTTGCAAAAGAAAGAAATTGAAAAAAAAAAAATCTTCAAATTAGAAGAGAAATATATACATGGAAGATTTTCGTTCCGGCCGGGACTCGAACCCAGTACCACGCGCTTGGAACCCAACGGTCTAGCCATTAGGCTATCGGAGCTCTGTCGATGGAAGTCTTAAATATAATAAAAACTAAAAATGCACCTTGGTAATTATTGATTCAAACACTTTGAAATTTACAGGTCGAATAATTAAACTGACTCAGAATTTTTCTCTCTACATAAATAATCAATAATAATTTCAAAGGAAAGAAATTGAAAAAAAAAAGAATTTTCAAATTAGAAAAGAAATATATACATTGAAGATATTCGCTCCGGCTGGGACTCGAACCCAGGCCTCTCGCTTGGAAGACCAGCGGTCTAGCCATTAGGCTATCGGAGTTCTGTCGAGCGGAGTCTTACTGCCTGACTGATACTGCCTGACTGACAGACTGACTCACTGACTGAATGACTGAGACTGGACTGACTCACTGACTGACCGAGACTGACTGACTAACTGCCTGACTGACTGAGACTGGACTGACTGACTGACTGACTGAGTGACTGACTAACTGACTGACTGAGACTGACTGACTGACTGCTTGACTCTCTGACTGGCTATTTCACTGACTGACTGAATGACTAAATGACTGACTGACACTGACTGACTGACTGCTTGACTACCTGACTGACTGCTTGACTGACTAACTGACTGGACAGGACTGACCGACTGACTGACTGACAGACTGACTGAATAAGGATGACTGACAGACTGACTGAATAAGGCTGACTGACTGACTGACTGACAGACTGACTGAATAAGGCTGACAGACTGACTGACTGCCTGACTGACTGACTGACTGAATGACTGACTGACTGACTGACCGAGACTGACTGACTGACTGACTGAGACTGGACTGGACTGGACTGACTGACTGACTGACTGACTGAGACTGACTGACTGCTTTAGTGACTAACTGACTGCACAGGACTGACCGACTGACTGACTGACTGACTGCCTGACTGACTGACTGACTGAATGACTGACTGACTGAGACTAAATGACTGACTGCTTGACTGACTGGCTGAAGGACTAACTGACTGACTGAGTGACTGACTGACTGGACTGACTGACTGAGACTGAATGACTGAGTGCTTGACTGATTAACTCTCAGACTGACTGACTGACTTCGCAAAAGGGAAAAATAAAAAAAAAAGAATTATAAAATTAGAAAAAAATATTTGCATTTAAGATTTCCTTTCCGGCCGGACTCGAACCCAGTACCACACGCTAGGAACCCAACGGTCTAGCCATTAGGCTATCGGAGCTCTGTCGATGGAAGTCTTAAATATAATAAAAACAAAAAATGCACCTTGGTAAATATTGATTCAAACACTTTGAAATTTACAGGTCGAATAATTAAACTGACTCAGAATTTTTCTCCCTACATAAATAATCAATATTCGCAAAAGAGAAAAATTAAAAAAAAAAGAAGAAGAAATTTCAAATTAGAAACTAAAAGTATACATTGAAGATTTTCGTTGAGGCTGGGACTCGAACCCAGGGCCACTCGCTTGGAAGCCTAACACTCTAGCCATTAGTCTATGGGAGCTCTGTCGGTGGGAGTTTTAAATATAATAAAAACAAAAAATGCACCTTGGTAATTGTTTATTTAAACACTTTGAAATCTTCGTGTCGAAAAATTAAACTGACTCAGAATTTTCTTCCCTACATAAATAATCAATAATTGCAAAGGAAAGAAATTGAAAAAAAAAAGAATTTTCAAATTAGAAAAGTAATATATACATTGAAGATATTCGCTCCGGCTGGGACTCGAACCCAGGCCACTCGCTTGGAAGACCAGCGGTCTAGCCATTAGGCTATCGGAGTTCTGTCGAGCGGAGTCTTACTGCCTGACTGATACTGCCTGACTGACAGACTGACTGACTGACTGATACTGACTGACTGACTCACTGACTGACCGAGACTGACTGACTAACTGCCTGACTGACTGAGACTGGACTGACTGACTGACTGACTGACTGACTGACTAACTGACTGACTGAGACTGACTGACTGACTGCTTGACTCTCTGACTGGCTATTTCACTGACTGACTGAATGACTAAATGACTGACTGACACTGACTGACTGACTGCTTGACTACCTGACTGACTGCTTGACTGACTAACTGACTGGACAGGACTGACCGACTGACTGACTGACAGACTGACTGAATAAGGCTGACTGACTGACTGACTGACAGACTGACTGAATAAGGCTGACCGACTGACTGACTGCCTGACTGACTGACTGACTGAATGACTGACTGCCTGACTGACTGACTGACTGAATGACTGACTGACTGACTGACCGAGACTGACTGACTGCTTTAGTGACTAACTGACTGCACAGAACTGACCGACTGACTGACTGACTGACTGCCTGACTGACTGACTGACTGAATGACTGACTGACTGAGACTAAATGACTGACTGCTTGACTGACTGGCTGAAGGACTAACTGACTGACTGAGTGACTGACTGACTGGACTGACTGACTGAGACTGAATGACTGAGTGCGTGACTGATTGACTGTCAGACTGACTGACTGACTTCGCAAAAGGGAAAAATAAAAAAAAAAGAATTATAAAATTAGAAAAAAATATTTGCATTTAAGATTTCCTTTCCGGCCGGGACTCGAACCCAGTACCACGCGCTAGGAACCCAACGGTCTAGCCATTAGGCTATCGGAGCTCTGTCGGTGGGAGTTTTAAATATAATAAAAACAAAAAATGCACCTTGGTAATTGTTTATTTAAACACTTTGAAATCTTCGTGTCGAAAAATTAAACTGACTCAGAATTTTCTTCCCTACATAAATAATCAATAATTGCAAAGGAAAGAAATTGAAAAAAAAAAGAATTTTCAAATTAGAAAAGTAATATATACATTGAAGATATTCGCTCCGGCTGGGACTCGAACCCAGGCCACTCGCTTGGAAGACCAGCGGTCTAGCCATTAGGCTATCGGAGTTCTGTCGAGCGGAGTCTTACTGCCTGACTGATACTGCCTGACTGACAGACTGACTCACTGACTGACTGACTGAGACTGGACTGACTCACTGACTGACCGAGACTGACTGACTAACTGCCTGACTGACTGAGACTGGACTGACTGACTGACTGACTGACTGACTGACTAACTGACTGACTGAGACTGACTGACTGACTGCTTGACTCTCTGACTGGCTATTTCACTGACTGACTGAATGACTAAATGACTGACTGACACTGACTGACTGACTGCTTGACTACCTGACTGACTGCTTGACTGACTAACTGACTGGACAGGACTGACCGACTGACTGACTGACAGACTGACTGAATAAGGATGACTGACAGACTGACTGAATAATGCTGACTGACTGACTGACTGACTGCCTGACTGACTGACTGACTGAATGACTGACTGACTGAGACTAAATGACTGACTGCTTGACTGACTGGCTGAAGGACTAACTGACTGACTGAGTGACTGACTGACTGGACTGACTGACTGAGACTGAATGACTGAGTGCTTGACTGATTGACTGTCAGACTGACTGACTGACTTCGCAAAAGGGAAAAATAAAAAAAAAAGAATTATAAAATTAGAAAAAAATATTTGCATTTAAGATTTCCTTTCCGGCTGGGATTTGAACCCAGGGCGACACTCATGGAAGCCCAACGCTCTCGCCAATATACTATCGGATCTCTGTTGATCGGTGTCTTAATTATAATAAAAACAAAAAATGCACCTTAGTAATTATTGATCTAAAATCTTTGAAATCTAAAGGTCGAATGATTAAACTGACTCAGAATTTTCTTCCGTACATAAATCCTTATATATTATTTCTGTAGCCTGTTTTTGGTTTCTACGCCAAATTTCCCTCAATTCTTGATCGATTTCTTTGATTTACGGCTAATTTTATAGCTTATGGTGCTGGCTACTGACGAAAAATAGACCCAAGGTCTAAAAATTGTTTCTTTTAACCGAAAAACCTGTTTTAAAGAACCAGAATACGGTTTTCGGTCAAACTTATAACTTTAATTTGCGCCATGACCGACAGAGCTGAGTAGCTTGATCGGCAGAGCGTTCTCTTCGTAACCAGGCGAGTACGTGTTCGGACCCACGTCCGGACAATCTGCACCAAAAAAATTAAAGAAATATCGCGCATTACACTGAATAAAGTGAATAACTACTATGAGGGAATAGAATAAATGAGAAGACAATGCTCCTTGCTGATATGAAAACATTCAGTGATTTTGTGCTAAATTACTTCAAGATTGCACGTGTTTTTTTTTTTTTTTTTTTGAAGCTTTGGCTCTGGAAAGAAAATTAAGGCATAATGTAAGCGAAAATATAAGTAACAGGTTTAAGATTTCAGACTACAATAGAATTGTTTTTTGTTCAGAAAAAAAATAATAAATCGTATATTGAAATATGTATTCTTCTAATGAGTTTTTGACTCTTTCTACAAATAAATAAAATACTACCTCAATTTGAAGGGTAAAATATATATTTTTTCTTCTTTTTGCTAAAAAACAAATAGCTTATCACATTTTTACTACATTCGAAAAGCTACGCTTAAAAAAGAGCATAGTTCAATTTATTTTGTATTTTAACCGTGCTGTTAAATGATGAACACGTGCTGCCATCTAAGTTATAACGGCTTAAGCAGTCTGCGATAACAAATTGTAAAAATTTTCAAAAATAAAAACATTTTGCATCAATATCTTATCTTATATATTAATCCCCTCTCATTTCAAAACTTATCAGGCTGGCCAATGACGAAAAAAAGACTTACGGTCGAAAATTCAAGTTTTCGAAATCGCCTCTTGCTGTTTCAAAACCTTGATGCTGCCTGTCGTTCTTATGCATTTTTTAAAGCAAAGTTCTAATGCAGTTTTCCATTTTTTACGTCGCTTTCGGCAAAAAAAAAAGCCTTTGTGTGTGTTCATATTTTAATAAAGCTTAACAGCACTGGACTTAGTTGTTCGGTTTAATTGATAAGTTTTTTTCGGTAGAGCGTTCGGCTATAAACTATCTGAACTTCGGGCAAGCTTGGGATGTCCGACATAATATCAAATTTATATTAGTATTACGCATCACATGTGCTCATAACATACACACCTAATAAAATAAATGCAGTGGGAATGTTACTTGGTGTTTCGACTCCTTTATGCAGGCTACAGTTATCATTCGGATAAGTTGATTGTTAATCGAACTGTGTTCTTTGACTACATCCAGACCACTCAACATCATGTAAGCATAAAAAAGTATTAGATTTACTTAAAGAAATCCTTTTTGTGCAGAAAAACATTTTTATTGTATGCTAAAATGTAGATGTTTCTAATAGCAGTGTTCGACCTTTTGTACAAATGAAAAAATACTACGCCCGATTAAAACTACGAGTTTCACTCAGTAAACCTTTAATTTTTTATTCGCGCGAATACGATATAAAGCATTAAAAGTATTATTAACTTCATTAGCAATAAATTATTTTCTACTCCTCTGCTTTCTGCTGAAAAAAAAATACATTTTGTCTACGTTCGAAAAATTACTTAAGAACGGACTCAGTTCAACTTGTTTTGGTTTTGAATTTTAAGTGTTCGATTAAAAGAGAAACATGTGAGGGCATTTAAGCCGTAACGGTTAAAGCAACCTTCTATGTGAAATAGTTCAATATTCAAAGATAAAAACACTTATTTTCAATAAAATTTATTACTTCTCTAGAATGTTTGTTTCAATCGCTACGTGAGATCTTCGTCATTCTTTAATCAAATTCCATGCTTTGCGAATAATTTTAAATCGTATCATGCTGGTTAATGACAAAACACAGATGCATGATCTTATTATTAATTTTTTTTTTTTTTTTTTGGCAAAAAGCTTTTTTGCTGTTTTTTACTGCGCATTCCTTCAATGAATAGATTTCGAAAAGGAAGGCGCAATTGCTAGGTTTGTTGGGGTGTCGGGCTGTTAGTCAGAATGGCGCCAATTCGAATACGTGCCAATAAATATCTCTTTAATGTTTCTTTTTTTTCCCGTCAGATGCTGACATGTGCAGGACTGTATTTGCCACAACCTGTTTTTTCACATGCACAATTATTGCTTTTTCACGAGTCACCACTCAGCCACACTTTTAATGACATTTATGTTTGCATTGAAAATATGTACGATTAAAAGGGAAGCTATGATCAAATTATCACAACGTTGTATTTAACGAGGTTTTGTTACTGATGTCTTTAAATTACATGCCTTCTCTTCTGCGCTTACTTTTTTTTCGGTTCTTCTTCATAATATTCTTCCTTTGAAATTCTTAAAGAGCGAAATGCCTTATGAAACGATTTGAAGCACAGTGCGGAGTTCCGCACGGGTCGACTAGTAATCCATATTTGCAAAAGAAAGAAATTGAAAAAAAAAAGAATCTTCAAATTAGAAGAGAAATATATACATGGAAGATTTTCGTTCCGGCCGGGACTCGAACCCAGTACCACGCGCTTGGAACCCAACGGTCTAGCCATTAGGCTATCGGAGCTCTGTCGATGGAAGTCTTAAATATAATAAAAACTAAAAATGCACCTTGGTAATTATTGATTCAAACACTTTGAAATTTACAGGTCGAATAATTAAACTGACTCAGAATTTTTCTCCCTACATAAATAATCAATAATAATTTCAAAGGAAAGAAATTGAAAAAAAAAAGAATTTTCAAATTAGAAAAGAAATATATACATTGAAGATATTCGCTCCGGCTGGGACTCGAACCCAGGCCACTCGCTTGGAAGACCAGCGGTCTAGCCATTAGGCTATCGGAGTTCTGTCGAGCGGAGTCTTACTGCCTGACTGATACTGCCTGACTGACAGACTGACTCACTGACTGACTGACTGAGACTGGACTGACTCACTGACTGACCGAGACTGACTGACTAACTGCCTGACTGACTGAGACTGGACTGACTGACTGACTGACTGACTGACTGACTAACTGACTGACTGAGACTGACTGACTGACTGCTTGACTCTCTGACTGGCTATTTCACTGACTGACTGAATGACTAAATGACTGACTGACACTGACTGACTGACTGCTTGACTACCTGACTGACTGCTTGACTGACTAACTGACTGGACAGGACTGACCGACTGACTGACTGACAGACTGACTGAATAAGGATGACTGACAGACTGACTGAATAAGGCTGACTGACTGACTGACTGACAGACTGACTGAATAAGGCTGACAGACTGACTGACTGCCTGACTGACTGACTGACTGCATGACTGACTGACTGACTGACCGAGACTGACTGACTGACTGAGACTGGACTGGACTGGACTGACTGACTGACTGAGACTGACTGACTGCTTTAGTGACTAACTGACTGCACAGGACTGACCGACTGACTGACTGACTGACTGCCTGACTGACTGACTGACTGAATGACTGACTGACTGAGACTAAATGACTGACTGCTTGACTGACTGGCTGAAGGACTAACTGACTGACTGAGTGACTGACTGACTGGACTGACTGACTGAGACTGAATGACTGAGTGCTTGACTGATTGACTGTCAGACTGACTGACTGACTTCGCAAAAGGGAAAAATAAAAAAAAAAGAATTATAAAATTAGAAAAAAATATTCGCATTTAAGATTTCCTTTCCGGCCGGGACTCGAACCCAGTACCACACGCTAGGAACCCAACGGTCTAGCCATTAGGCTATCGGAGCTCTGTCGATGGAAGTCTTAAATATAATAAAAACAAAAAATGCACCTTGGTAATTATTGATTCAAACACTTTGAAATTTACAGGTCGAATAATTAAACTGACTCAGAATTTTTCTCCCTACATAAATAATCAATATTCGCAAAAGAGAAAAATTAAAAAAAAGAAGAAGAAATTTCAAATTAGAAACTAAAAGTATACATTGAAGATTTTCGTTCAGGCTGGGACTCGAACCCAGGGCCACTCGCTTGGAAGCCTAACACTCTAGCCATTAGTCTATGGGAGCTCTGTCGGTGGGAGTTTTAAATATAATAAAAACAAAAAATGCACCTTGGTAATTGTTTATTTAAACACTTTGAAATCTTCGTGTCGAAAAATTAAACTGACTCAGAATTTTCTTCCCTACATAAATAATCAATAATTGTAAAGGA
The DNA here is from genome assembly GCF_026930045.1 of Uloborus diversus. Classification (NCBI taxonomy): domain Eukaryota; kingdom Metazoa; phylum Arthropoda; class Arachnida; order Araneae; family Uloboridae; genus Uloborus; species Uloborus diversus. The sequence continues at coordinate 63,423 of NW_026558310.1, read as the reverse complement.
AAGAAATTGAAAAAAAAAAGAATTTTCAAATTAGAAAAGTAATATATACATTGAAGATATTCGCTCCGGCTGGGACTCGAACCCAGGCCACTCGCTTGGAAGACCAGCGGTCTAGCCATTAGGCTATCGGAGTTCTGTCGAGCGGAGTCTTACTGCCTGACTGATACTGCCTGACTGACAGACTGACTCACTGACTGACTGATACTGACTGACTGACTCACTGACTGACCGAGACTGACTGACTAACTGCCTGACTGACTGAGACTGGACTGACTGACTGACTGACTGACTGACTAACTGACTGACTGAGACTGACTGACTGAGACTGACTGACTGACTGCTTGACTCTCTGACTGGCTATTTCACTGACTGACTGAATGACTAAATGACTGACTGACACTGACTGACTGACTGCTTGACTACCTGACTGACTGCTTGACTGACTAACTGACTGGACAGTACTGATCGACTGACTGACTGACAGACTGACTGAATAAGGATGACTGACAGACTGACTGAATAAGGCTGACTGACTGACTGACTGACAGACTGACTGAATAAGGCTGACCGACTGACTGACTGCCTGACTGACTGACTGACTGACTGAGACTGGACTGGACTGACTGACTGACTGACTGACTGAGACTGACTGACTGCTTTAGTGACTAACTGACTGCACAGGACTGACCGACTGACTGACTGACTGACTGCCTGACTGACTGACTGACTGAATGACTGACTGACTGAGACTAAATGACTGACTGCTTGACTGACTGGCTGAAGGACTAACTGACTGACTGAGTGACTGACTGACTGGACTGACTGACTGAGACTGAATGACTGAGTGCTTGACTGATTGACTGTCAGACTGACTGACTGACTTCGCAAAAGGGAAAAATAAAAAAAAAAGAATTATAAAATTAGAAAAAAATATTTGCATTTAAGATTTCCTTTCCGGCCGGGACACGAACCCAGTACCACGCGCTAGGAACCCAACGGTCTAGCCATTAGGCTATCGGAGCTCTGTCGATGGAAGTCTTAAATATAATAAAAACAAAAAATGCACCTTGGTAATTATTGATTCAAACACTTTGAAATTTACAGGTCGAATAATTAAACTGACTCAGAATATTTCTCCCTACTCAAATAATCAATATTCGCAAAAGAGAAAAATTTAAAAAAAAGAAGAAGAAATTTCAAATTAGAAACTAAAAGTATACATTGAAGATTTTCGTTCAGGCTGGGACTCGAACCGAGGGCCACTCGCTTGGAAGCCTAACACTCTAGCCATTAGTCTATGGGAGCTCTGTCGGTGGGAGTTTTAAATATAATAAAAACAAAAAATGCACCTTGGTAATTGTTTATTTAAACACTTTGAAATCTTCGTGTCGAAAAATTAAACTGACTCAGAATTTTCTTCCCTACATAAATAATCAATAATTGCAAAGGAAAGAAATTGAAAAAAAAAAGAATTTTCAAATTAGAAAAGAAATATATACATTGAAGATATTCGCTCCGGCTGGGACTCGAACCCAGGCCACTCGCTTGGAAGACCAGCGGTCTAGCCATTAGGCTATCGGAGTTCTGTCGAGCGGAGTCTTACTGCCTGACTGATACTGCCTGACTGACAGACTGACTCACTGACTGACTGATACTGACTGACTGACTCACTGACTGACTGAGACTGGACTGACTGACTGACTGACTGACTGACTGACTAACTGACTGACTGAGACTGACTGACTGACTGCTTGACTCTCTGACTGGCTATTTCACTGACTGACTGAATGACTAAATGACTGACTGACACTGACTGACTGACTGCTTGACTACCTGAATGACTGCTTGACTACCTGACTGACTGGACAGGACTGACCGACTGACTGACTGACAGACTGACTGAATAAGGATGACTGACAGACTGACTGAATAAGGCTGACTGACTGACTGACTGACAGACTGACTGAATAAGGCTGACCGACTGACTGACTGCCTGACTGACTGACTGACTGAATGACTGACTGACTGACTGACCGAGACTGACTGACTGACTGACTGAGACTGGACTGGACTGACTGACTGACTGACTGACTGAGACTGACTGACTGCTTTAGTGACTAACTGACTGCACAGGACTGACCGACTGACTGACTGACTGACTGCCTGACTGACTGACTGACTGAATGACTGACTGACTGAGACTAAATGACTGACTGCTTGACTGACTGGCTGAAGGACTAACTGACTGACTGAGTGAGTGACTGACTGGACTGACTGACTGAGACTGAATGACTGAGTGCTTGACTGATTGACTGTCAGACTGACTGACTGACTTCGCAAAAGGGAAAAATAAAAAAAAAGAATTATAAAATTAGAAAAAAATATTTGCATTTAAGATTTCCTTTCCGGCTGGGATTTGAACCCAGGGAGACACTCATGGAAGCCCAACGCTCTCGCCAATATACTATCGGATCTCTGTTGATCGGTGTCTTAATTATAATAAAAACAAAAAATGCACCTTAGTAATTATTGATCTAAAATCTTTGAAATCTAAAGGTCGAATGATTAAACTGACTCAGAATTTTCTTCCGTACATAAATAATCCATATTTGCAAAAGAAAGAAATTGAAAAAAAAAAGAATCTTCAAATTAGAAGAGAAATATATACATGGAAGATTTTCGTTCCGGCCGGGACTCGAACCCAGTACCACGCGCTTGGAACCCAACGGTCTAGCCATTAGGCTATCGGAGCTCTGTCGATGGAAGTCTTAAATATAATAAAAACTAAAAATGCACCTTGGTAATTATTGATTCAAACACTTTGAAATTTACAGGTCGAATAATTAAACTGACTCAGAATTTTTCTCCCTACATAAATAATCAATAATAATTTCAAAGGAAAGAAATTGAAAAAAAAAAGAATTTTCAAATTAGAAAAGAAATATATACATTGAAGATATTCGCTCCGGCTGGGACTCGAACCCAGGCCACTCGCTTGGAAGACCAGCGGTCTAGCCATTAGGCTATCGGAGTTCTGTCGAGCGGAGTCTTACTGCCTGACTGATACTGCCTGACTGACAGACTGACTCACTGACTGAATGACTGAGACTGGACTGACTCACTGACTGACCGAGACTGACTGACTAACTGCCTGACTGACTGAGACTGGACTGACTGACAGACTGACTGACTGACTGACTAACTGACTGACTGAGACTGACTGACTGACTGCTTGACTCTCTGACTGGCTATTTCACTGACTGACTGAATGACTAAATGACTGACTGACACTGACTGACTGACTGCTTGACTACCTGACTGACTGCTTGACTGACTAACTGACTGGACAGGACTGACCGACTGACTGACTGACAGACTGACTGAATAAGGATGACTGACAGACTGACTGAATAAGGCTGACTGACTGACTGACTGACAGACTGACTGAATAAGGCTGACAGACTGACTGACTGCCTGACTGACTGACTGACTGAATGACTGACTGACTGACTGACCGAGACTGACTGACTGACTGACTGAGACTGGACTGGACTGGACTGACTGACTGACTGAGACTGACTGACTGCTTTAGTGACTAACTGACTGCACAGGACTGACCGACTGACTGACTGACTGACTGCCTGACTGACTGACTGACTGAATGACTGACTGACTGAGACTAAATGACTGACTGCTTGACTGACTGGCTGAAGGACTAACTGACTGACTGAGTGACTGACTGACTGGACTGACTGACTGAGACTGAATGACTGAGTGCTTGACTGATTGACTGTCAGACTGACTGACTGACTTCGCAAAAGGGAAAAATAAAAAAAAAAGAATTATAAAATTAGAAAAAAATATTTGCATTTAAGATTTCCTTTCCGGCCGGGACTCGAACCCAGTACCACACGCTAGGAACCCAACGGTCTAGCCATTAGGCTATCGGAGCTCTGTCGATGGAAGTCTTAAATATAATAAAAACAAAAAATGCACCTTGGTAATTATTGATTCAAACACTTTGAAATTTACAGGTCGAATAATTAAACTGACTCAGAATTTTTCTCCCTACATAAATAATCAATATTCGCAAAAGAGAAAAATTAAAAAAAAAAAGAAGAAGAAATTTCAAATTAGAAACTAAAAGTATACATTGAAGATTTTCGTTCAGGCTGGGACTCGAACCCAGGGCCACTCGCTTGGAAGCCTAACACTCTAGCCATTAGTCTATGGGAGCTCTGTCGGTGGGAGTTTTAAATATAATAAAAACAAAAAATGCACCTTGGTAATTGTTTATTTAAACACTTTGAAATCTTCGTGTCGAAAAATTAAACTGACTCAGAATTTTCTTCCCTACATAAATAATCAATAATTGTAAAGGAAAGAAATTGAAAAAAAAAAAGAATTTTCAAATTAGAAAAGTAATATATACATTGAAGATATTCGCTCCGGCTGGGACTCGAACCCAGGCCACTCGCTTGGAAGACCAGCGGTCTAGCCATTAGGCTATCGGAGTTCTGTCGAGCGGAGTCTTACTGCCTGACTGATACTGCCTGACTGACAGACTGACTCACTGACTGACTGATACTGACTGACTGACTCACTGACTGACCGAGACTGACTGACTAACTGCCTGACTGACTGAGACTGGACTGACTGACTGACTGACTGACTGACTGACTAACTGACTGACTGAGACTGACTGACTGAGACTGACTGACTGACTGCTTGACTCTCTGACTGGCTATTTCACTGACTGACTGAATGACTAAATGACTGACTGACACTGACTGACTGACTGCTTGACTACCTGACTGACTGCTTGACTGACTAACTGACTGGACAGTACTGACCGACTGACTGACTGACAGACTGACTGAATAAGGATGACTGACAGACTGACTGAATAAGGCTGACTGACTGACTGACTGACAGACTGACTGAATAAGGCTGACCGACTGACTGACTGCCTGACTGACTGACTGACTGACTGACCGAGACTGACTGACTGACTGACTGAGACTGGACTGGACTGACTGACTGACTGACTGACTGAGACTGACTGACTGCTTTAGTGACTAACTGACTGCACAGGACTGACCGACTGACTGACTGACTGACTGCCTGACTGACTGACTGACTGACTGAGACTAAATGACTGACTGCTTGACTGACTGACTGAAGGACTAACTGACTGACTGAGTGACTGACTGACTGGACTGACTGACTGAGACTGAATGACTGAGTGCTTGACTGATTGACTGTCAGACTGACTGACTGACTTCGCAAAAGGGAAAAATAAAAAATAAAAGAATTATAAAATTAGAAAAAAATATTTGCATTTAAGATTTCCTTTCCGGCTGGGACACGAACCCAGTACCACGCGCTAGGAACCCAACGGTCTAGCCATTAGGCTATCGGAGCTCTGTCGATGGAAGTCTTAAATATAATAAAAACAAAAAATGCACCTTGGTAATTATTGATTCAAACACTTTGAAATTTACAGGTCGAATAATTAAACTGACTCAGAATATTTCTCCCTACTCAAATAATCAATATTCGCAAAAGAGAAAAATTAAAAAAAAAAAGAAGAAGAAATTTCAAATTAGAAACTAAAAGTATACATTGAAGATTTTCGTTCAGGCTGGGACTCGAAACGAGGGCCACTCGCTTGGAAGCCTAACACTCTCGCCATTAGTCTATGGGAGCTCTGTCGGTGGGAGTTTTAAATATAATAAAAACAAAAAATGCACCTTCTTAATTGTTTATTTAAACACTTTGAAATCTTCGTGTCGAAAAATTAAACTGACTCAGAATTTTCTTCCCTACATAAATAATCAATAATTGCAAAGGAAAGAAATTGAAAAAAAAAAGCATTTTCAAATTAGAAAAGAAATATATACATTGAAGATATTCGCTCCGGCTGGGACTCGAACCCAGGCCACTCGCTTGGAAGACCAGCGGTCTAGCCATTAGGCTATCGGAGTTCTGTCGAGCGGAGTCTTACTGCCTGACTGATACTGCCTGACTGACAGACTGACTCACTGACTGACTGATACTGACTGACTGACTCACTGACTGACCGAGACTGACTGACTAACTGCCTGACTGACTGAGACTGGACTGACTGACTGACTGACTGACTGACTGACTAACTGACTGACTGAGACTGACTGACTGACTGCTTGACTCTCTGACTGGCTATTTCACTGACTGACTGAATGACTAAATGACTGACTGACACTGACTGACTGACTGCTTGACTACCTGACTGACTGCTTGACTGACTAACTGACTGGACAGGACTGACCGACTGACTGACTGACAGACTGACTGAATAAGGATGACTGACAGACTGACTGAATAAGGCTGACTGACTGACTGACTGACAGACTGACTGAATAAGGCTGACCGACTGACTGACTGCCTGACTGACTGACTGACTGAATGACTGACTGACTGACTGACCGAGACTGACTGACTGACTGACTGAGACTGGACTGGACTGACTGACTGACTGACTGACTGAGACTGACTGACTGCTTTAGTGACTAACTGACTGCACAGGACTGACCGACTGACTGACTGACTGACTGCCTGACTGACTGACTGACTGAATGACTGACTGACTGAGACTAAATGACTGACTGCTTGACTGACTGGCTGAAGGACTAACTGACTGACTGAGTGACTGACTGACTGGACTGACTGACTGAGACTGAATGACTGAGTGCTTGACTGATTGACTGTCAGACTGACTGACTGACTTCGCAAAAGGGAAAAATAAAAAAAAAGAATTATAAAATTAGAAAAAAATATTTGCATTTAAGATTTCCTTTCCGGCTGGGATTTGAACCCAGGGCGACACTCATGGAAGCCCAACGCTCTCGCCAATATACTATCGGATCTCTGTTGATCGGTGTCTTAATTATAATAAAAACAAAAAATGCACCTTAGTAATTATTGATCTAAAATCTTTGAAATCTAAAGGTCGAAGGATTAAACTGACTCAGAATTTTCTTCCGTACATAAATAATCCATATTTGCAAAAGAAAGAAATTGAAAAAAAAAAAGAATCTTCAAATTAGAAGAGAAATATATACATGGAAGATTTTCGTTCCGGCCGGGACTCGAACCCAGTACCACGCGCTTGGAACCCAACGGTCTAGCCATTAGGCTATCGGAGCTCTGTCGATGGAAGTCTTAAATATAATAAAAACTAAAAATGCACCTTGGTAATTATTGATTCAAACACTTTGAAATGTACAGGTCGAATAATTAAACTGACTCAGAATTTTTCTCCCTACATAAATAATCAATAATAATTTCAAAGGAAAGAAATTGAAAAAAAAAAGAATTTTCAAATTAGAAAAGAAATATATACATTGAAGATATTCGCTCCGGCTGGGACTCGAACCCAGGCCACTCGCTTGGAAGACCAGCGGTCTAGCCATTAGGCTATCGGAGTTCTGTCGAGCGGAGTCTTACTGCCTGACTGATACTGCCTGACTGACAGACTGACTCACTGACTGAATGACTGAGACTGGACTGACTCACTGACTGACCGAGACTGACTGACTAACTGCCTGACTGACTGAGACTGGACTGACTGACAGACTGACTGACTGACTGACTAACTGACTGACTGAGACTGACTGACTGACTGCTTGACTCTCTGACTGGCTATTTCACTGACTGACTGAATGACTAAATGACTGACTGACACTGACTGACTGACTGCTTGACTACCTGACTGACTGCTTGACTGACTAACTGACTGGACAGGACTGACCGACTGACTGACAGACTGACTGAATAAGGATGACTGACAGACTGACTGAATAAGGCTGACTGACTGACTGACTGACAGACTGACTGAATAAGGCTGACAGACTGACTGACTGCCTGACTGACTGAATGACTGACTGACTGACTGACCGAGACTGACTGACTGACTGACTGAGACTGGACTGGACTGGACTGACTGACTGACTGACTGACTGAGACTGACTGACTGCTTTAGTGACTAACTGACTGCACAGGACTGACCGACTGACTGACTGACTGACTGCCTGACTGACTGACTGACTGAATGACTGACTGACTGAGACTAAATGACTGACTGACTGAGACTAAATGACTGACTGCTTGACTGACTGGCTGAAGGACTAACTGACTGACTGAGTGACTGACTGACTGGACTGACTGACTGAGACTGAATGACTGAGTGCTTGACTGATTGACTGTCAGACTGACTGACTGACTTCGCAAAAGGGAAAAATAAAAAAAAAGAATTATAAAATTAGAAAAAAATATTTGCATTTAAGATTTCCTTTCCGGCCGGGACTCGAACCCAGTACCACACGCTAGGAACCCAACGGTCTAGCCATTAGGCTATCGGAGCTCTGTCGATGGAAGTCTTAAATATAATAAAAACAAAAAATGCACCTTGGTAATTATTGATTCAAACACTTTGAAATTTACAGGTCGAATAATTAAACTGACTCAGAATTTTTCTCCCTACATAAATAATCAATATTCGCAAAAGAGAAAATTAAAAAAAAAAGAAGAAGAAATTTCAAATAAGAAACTAAAAGTATACATTGAAGATTTTCGTTCAGGCTGGGACTCGAACCCAGGGCCACTCGATTGGAAGCCTAACACTCTAGCCATTAGTCTATGGGAGCTCTGTCGGTGGGAGTTTTAAATATAATAAAAACAAAAAATGCACCTTGGTAATTGTTTATTTAAACACTTTGAAATCTTCGTGTCGAAAAATTAAACTGACTCAGAATTTTCTTCCCTACATAAATAATCAATAATTGTAAAGGAAAGAAATTGAAAAAAAAAAGAATTTTCAAATTAGAAAAGTAATATATACATTGAAGATATTCGCTCCGGCTGGGACTCGAACCCAGGCCACTCGCTTGGAAGACCAGCGGTCTAGCCATTAGGCTATCGGAGTTCTGTCGAGCGGAGTCTTACTGCCTGACTGATACTGCCTGACTGACAGACTGACTCACTGACTGACTGATACTGACTGACTGACTCACTGACTGACCGAGACTGACTGACTAACTGCCTGACTGACTGAGACTGGACTGACTGACTGACTGACTGACTGACTGACTAACTGACTGACTGAGACTGACTGACTGACTGCTTGACTCTCTGACTGGCTATTTCACTGACTGACTGAATGACTAAATGACTGACTGACACTGACTGACTGACTGCTTGACTGACTAACTGACTGGACAGGACTGACCGACTGACTGACTGACAGACTGACTGAATAAGGCTGACTGACTGACTGACTGACAGACTGACTGAATAAGGCTGACCGACTGACTGACTGCCTGACTGACTGACTGACTGAATGACTGACTGCCTGACTGACTGACTGACTGAATGACTGACTGCCTGACTGACTGACTGACTGAATGACTGACTGACTGACTGACCGAGACTGACTGACTGACTGACTGAGACTGGACTGGACTGACTGACTGACTGACTGACTGAGACTGACTGACTGCTTTAGTGACTAACTGACTGCACAGGACTGACCGACTGACTGACTGACTGACAGCCTGACTGACTGACTGACTGAATGACTGACTGACTGAGACTAAATGACTGACTGCTTGACTGACTGGCTGAAGGACTAACTGACTGACTGAGTGACTGACTGACTGGACTGACTGACTGAGACTGAATGACTGAGTGCTTGACTGATTGACTGTCAGACTGACTGACTGACTTCGCAAAAGGGAAAAATAAAAAAAAAAAAGAATTATAAAATTAGAAAAAAATATTTGCATTTAAGATTTCCTTTCCGGCCGGGACTCGAACCCAGTACCACGCGCTAGGAACCCAACGGTCTAGCCATTAGGCTATCGGAGCTCTGTCGATGGAAGTCTTAAATATAATAAAAACAAAAAATGCACCTTGGTAATTATTGATTCAAACACTTTGAAATTTACAGGTCGAATAATTAAACTGACTCAGAATTTTTCTCCCTACTCAAATAATCAATATTCGCAAAAGAGAAAAATTAAAAAAAAAAGAAGAAGAAATTTCAAATTAGAAACTAAAAGTATACATTGAAGATTTTCGTTCAGGCTGGGACTCGAACCCAGGGCCACTCGCTTGGAGGCCTAACACTCTAGCCATTAGTCTATGGGAGCTCTGTCGGTGGGAGTTTTAAATATAATAAAAACAAAAAATGCACCTTGGTAATTGTTTATTTAAACACTTTGAAATCTTTGTGTCGAAAAATTAAACTGACTCAGAATTTTCTTCCCTACATAAATAATCAATAATTGCAAAGGAAAGAAATTGAAAAAAAAAGAATTTTCAAATTAGAAATGTAATATATACATTGAAGATATTCGCTCCGGCTGGGACTCGAACCCACGCCACTCGCTTGGAAGACCAGCGGTCTAGCCATTAGGCTATCGGAGTTCTGTCGAGCGGAGTCTTACTGCCTGACTGATACTGCCTGACTGACAGACTGACTCACTGACTGACTGAATGAGACTGGACTGACTCACTGACTGACCGAGACTGACTGACTAACTGCCTGACTGACTGAGACTGGACTGACTGACTGACTGACTGACTGACTGACTGCCTGACTGACTGACTGACTGAATGACTGACTGACTGAGACTAAATGACTGACTGCTTGACTGACTGGCTGAAGGACTAACTGACTGACTGAGTGACTGACTGACTGGACTGACTGACTGAGACTGAATGACTGAGTGCTTGACTGATTGACTGTCAGACTGACTGACTGACTTCGCAAAAGGGAAAAATAAAAAAAAAAGAATTATAAAATTAGAAAAAAATATTTGCATTTAAGATTTCCTTTCCGGCTGGGATTTGAACCCAGGGCGACACTCATGGAAGCCCAACGCTCTCGCCAATATACTATCGGATATCTGTTGATCGTTGTCTTAATTATAATAAAAACAAAAAATGCACCTTAGTAATTATTGATCTAAAATCTTTGAAATCTAAAGGTCGAATGATTAAACTGACTCAGAATTTTCTTCCGTACATAAATAATCCATATTTGCAAAAGAAAGAAATTGAAAAAAAAAAGAATCTTCAAATTAGAAGAGAAATATATACATGGAAGATTTTCGTTCCGGCCGGGACTCGAACCCAGTACCACGCGCTTGGAACCCAACGGTCTAGCCATTAGGCTATCGGAGCTCTGTCGATGGAAGTCTTAAATATAATAAAAACAAAAAATGCACCTTGGTAATTATTGATTCAAACACTTTGAAATTTACAGGTCGAATAATTAAACTGACTCAGAATTTTTCTCCCTACATAAATAATCAATATTCGCAAAAGAGAAAAATTAAAAAAAAAAAGAAGAAGAAATTTCAAATTAGAAACTAAAAGTATACATTGAAGATTTTCGTTCAGGCTGGGACTCGAACCCAGGGCCACTCGCTTGGAAGCCTAACACAATAGCCATTAGTCTATGAGAGCTCTGTCGGTGGGAGTTTTAAATATAATAAAAACTAAAAATGCACCTTGGTAATTATTGATTCAAACACTTTGAAATTTACAGGTCGAATAATTAAACTGACTCAGAATTTTTCTCCCTACATAAATAATCAATAATAATTTCAAAGGAAAGAAATTGAAAAAAAAAAGAATTTTCAAATTAGAAAAGAAATATATACATTGAAGATAGTCGCTCCGGCTGGGACTCGAACCCAGGCCACTCGCTTGGAAGACCAGCGGTCTAGCCATTAGGCTATCGGAGTTCTGTCGAGCGGAGTCTTACTGCCTGACTGATACTGCCTGACTGACAGACTGACTCACTGACTGACTGACTGAGACTGGACTGACTCACTGACTGACCGAGACTGACTGACTAACTGCCTGACTGACTGAGACTGGACTGACTGACTGACTGACTGACTGACTGACTAACTGACTGACTGAGACTGACTGACTGACTGCTTGACTCTCTGACTGGCTATTTCACTGACTGACTGAATGACTAAATGACTGACTGACACTGACTGACTGACTGCTTGACTACCTGACTGACTGCTTGACTGACTAACTGACTGGACAGTACTGACCGACTGACTGACTGACAGACTGACTGAATAAGGATGACTGACAGACTGACTGAATAAGGCTGACTGACTGACTGACTGACAGACTGACTGAATAAGGCTGACAGACTGACTGACTGCCTGACTGACTGACTGACTGAATGACTGACTGACTGACTGACCGAGACTGACTGACTGACTGACTGAGACTGGACTGGACTGGACTGACTGACTGACAGACTGACTGAGACTGACTGACTGCTTTAGTGACTAACTGACTGCACAGGACTGACCGACTGACTGACTGACTGACTGCCTGACTGACTGACTGACTGAATGACTGACTGACTGAGACTAAATGACTGACTGCTTGACTGACTGGCTGAAGGACTAACTGACTGACTTCGCAAAAGGGAAAAATAAAAAAAAAAGAATTATAAAATTAGAAAAAAATATTTGCATTTAAGATTTCCTTTCCGGCTGGGATTTGAACCCAGGGCGACACTCATGGAAGCCCAACGCTCTCGCCAATATACTATCGGATCTCTGTTGATCGGTGTCTTAATTATAATAAAAACAAAAAATGCACCTTAGTAATTATTGATCTAAAATCTTTGAAATCTAAAGGTCGAATGATTAAACTGACTCAGAATTTTCTTCCGTACATAAATAATCCATATTTGCAAAAGAAAGAAATTGAAAAAAAAAAGAATCTTCAAATTAGAAGAGAAATATATACATGGAAGATTTTCGTTCCGGCCGGGACTCGAACCCAGTACCACGCGCTTGGAACCCAACGGTCTAGCCATTAGGCTATCGGAGCTCTGTCGATGGAAGTCTTAAATATAATAAAAACAAAAAATGCACCTTGGTAATTATTGATTCAAACACTTTGAAATTTACAGGTCGAATAATTAAACTGACTCAGAATTTTTCTCCCTACATAAATAATCAATATTCGCAAAAGAGAAAAATTAAAAAAAAAAGAAGAAGAAATTTCAAATTAGAAACTAAAAGTATACATTGAAGATTTTCGTTCAGGCTGGGACTCGAACCCAGGGCCACTCGCTTGGAAGCCTAACACTCCAGCCATTAGTCTATGGGAGCTCTGTCGGTGGGAGTTTTAAATATAATAAAAACAAAAAATGCACCTTGGTAATTGTTTATTTAAACACTTTGAAATCTTCGTGTCGAAAAATTAAACTGACTCAGAATTTTCTTCCCTACATAAATAATCAATAATTGCAAAGGAAAGAAATTGAAAAAAAAAAGAATTTTCAAATTAGAAAAGAAATATATACATTGAAGATATTCGCTCCGGCTGGGACTCGAACCCAGGCCACTCGCTTGGAAGACCAGCGGTCTAGCCATTAGGCTATCGGAGTTCTGTCGAGCGGAGTCTTACTGCCTGACTGATACTGCCTGACTGACAGACTGACTCACTGACTGACTGATACTGACTGACTGACTCACTGACTGACCAAGACTGACTGACTAACTGCCTGACTGACTGAGACTGGACTGACTCACTGACTGACCGAGACTGACTGACTAACTGCCTGACTGACTGAGACTGGACTGACTGACTGACTGACTGACTGACTGACTGACTAACTGACTGACTGAGACTGACTGACTGACTGCTTGACTCTCTGACTGGCTATTTCACTGACTGACTGAATGACTAAATGACTGACTGACACTGACTGACTGACTGCTTGACTACCTGACTGACTGCTTGACTGACCAACTGACTGGACAGGACTGACCGACTGACTGACTGACAGACTGACTGAATAAGGATGACTGACAGACTGACTGAATAAGGCTGACTGACTGACTGACTGACAGACTGACTGAATAAGGATGACTGACAGACTGACTGAATAAGGCTGACTGACTGACTGACTGACAGACTGACTGAATAAGGCTGACCGACTGACTGACTGCCTGACTGACTGACTGACTGACTGACCGAGACTGACTGACTGCTTTAGTGACTAACTGACTGCACAGGACTGACCGACTGACTGACTGACTGACTGCCTGACTGAATGACTGACTGACTGAGACTAAATGACTGACTGCTTGACTGACTGGCTGAAGGACTAACTGACTGACTGAGTGACTGACTGACTGACTGAGACTGAATGACTGAGTGCTTGACTGATTGACTGTCAGACTGACTGACTGACTTCGCAAAAGGGAAAAATAAAAAAAAAGAATTATAAAATTAGAAAAAAATATTTGCATTTAAGATTTCCTTTCCGGCCGGGACTCGAACCCAGTACCACGCGCTAGGAACCCAACGGTCTAGCCATTAGGCTATCGGAGCTCTGTCGATGGAAGTCTTAAATATAATAAAAACAAAAAATGCACCTTGGTAATTATTGATTCAAACACTTTGAAATTTACAGGTCGAATAATTAAACTGACTCAGAATTTTTCTCCCTACATAAATAATCAATATTCGCAAAAGAGAAAAATTAAAAAAAAAAGAAGAAGAAATTTCAAATTAGAAACTAAAAGTATACATTGAAGATTTTCGTTCAGGCTGGGACTCGAACCCAGGGCCACTCGCTTGGAAGCCTAACACTCTAGCCATTAGTCTATGGGAGCTCTGTCGGTGGGAGTTTTAAATATAATAAAAACAAAAAATGCACCTTGGTAATTGTTTATTTAAACACTTTGAAATCTTAGTGTCGAAAAATTAAACTGACTCAGAATTTTCTTCCCTACATAAATAATCAATAATTGCAAAGGAAAGAAATTGAAAAAAAAAAGAATTTTCAAATTAGAAAAGAAATATATACATTGAAGATATTCGCTCCGGCTGGGACTCGAACCCAGGCCACTCGCTTGGAAGACCAGCGGTCTAGCCATTAGGCTATCGGAGTTCTGTCGAGCGGAGTCTTACTGCCTGACTGATACTGCCTGACTGACAGACTGACTCACTGACTGACTGATACTGACTGACTGACTCACTGACTGACCAAGACTGACTGACTATTTGCCTGACTGACTGAGACTGGACTGACTCACTGACTGACCGAGACTGACTGACTAACTGCCTGACTGACTGAGACTGGACTGACTGACTGACTGACTGACTGACTGACTAACTGACTGACTGAGACTGACTGACTGACAGCTTGACTCTCTGACTGGCTATTTCACTGACTGACTGAATGACTAAATGACTGACTGACACTGACTGACTGACTGCTTGACTACCTGACTGACTGCTTGACTGACTAACTGACTGGACAGGACTGACCGACTGACTGAATAAGGCTGACTGACAGACTGACTGACAGACTGACTGAATAAGGATGACTGACAGACTGACTGAATAAGGCTGACTGACTGACTGACTGACAGACTGACTGAATAAGGCTGACCGACTGACTGACTGCCTGACTGACTGACTGACTGACTGACGGAGACTGACTGACTGACTGAGACTGGACTGGACTGACTGACTGACTGACTGACTGAGACTGACTGACTGCTTTAGTGACTAACTGACTGCACAGGACTGACCGACTGACTGACTGACTGACTGCCTGACTGAATGACTGACTGACTGAGACTAAATGACTGACTGCTTGACTGACTGGCTGAAGGACTAACTGACTGACTGAGTGACTGACTGACTGGACTGACTGACTGAGACTGAATGACTGAGTGCTTGACTGATTGACTGTCAGACTGACTGACTGACTTCGCAAAAGGGAAAAATAAAAAAAAAAGAATTATAAAATTAGAAAAAAATATTTGCATTTAAGATTTCCTTTCCGGCCGGGACTCGAACCCAGTACCGAACGAGACTGACTGACTAACTGCCTGACTGACTGAGACTGGACTGACTGACTGACTGACTGACTGACTGACTAACTGACTGACTGAGACTGACTGACTGACTGCTTGACTCTCTGACTGGCTATTTCACTGACTGACTGAATGACTAAATGACTGACTGACACTGACTGACTGACTGCTTGACTACCTGACTGACTGCTTGACTGACTAACTGACTGGACAGGACTGACCGACTGACTGACTGACAGACTGACTGAATAAGGATGACTGACAGACTGACTGAATAAGGCTGACTGACTGACTGACTGACAGACTGACTGAATAAGGCTGACCGACTGACTGACTGCCTGACTGACTGACTGACTGAATGACTGACTGACTGACTGACCGAGACTGACTGACTGACTGACTGAGACTGGACTGGACTGACTGACTGACTGACTGACTGAGACTGACTGACTGCTTTAGTGACTAACTGACTGCACAGGACTGACCGACTGACTGACTGACTGACTGCCTGACTGACTGACTGACTGAATGACTGACTGACTGAGACTAAATGACTGACTGCTTGACTGACTGGCTGAAGGACTAACTGACTGACTGAGTGACTGACTGACTGGACTGACTGACTGAGACTGAATGACTGAGTGCTTGACTGATTGACTGTCAGACTGACTGACTGACTTCGCAAAAGGGAAAAATAAAAAAAAAGAATTATAAAATTAGAAAAAAATATTTGCATTTAAGATTTCCTTTCCGGCTGGGATTTGAACCCAGGGCGACACTCATGGAAGCCCAACGCTCTCGCCAATATACTATCGGATCTCTGTTGATCGGTGTCTTAATTATAATAAAAACAAAAAATGCACCTTAGTAATTATTGATCTAAAATCTTTGAAATCTAAAGGTCGAAGGATTAAACTGACTCAGAATTTTCTTCCGTACATAAATAATCCATATTTGCAAAAGAAAGAAATTGAAAAAAAAAAAGAATCTTCAAATTAGAAGAGAAATATATACATGGAAGATTTTCGTTCCGGCCGGGACTCGAACCCAGTACCACGCGCTTGGAACCCAACGGTCTAGCCATTAGGCTATCGGAGCTCTGTCGATGGAAGTCTTAAATATAATAAAAACTAAAAATGCACCTTGGTAATTATTGATTCAAACACTTTGAAATGTACAGGTCGAATAATTAAACTGACTCAGAATTTTTCTCCCTACATAAATAATCAATAATAATTTCAAAGGAAAGAAATTGAAAAAAAAAAGAATTTTCAAATTAGAAAAGAAATATATACATTGAAGATATTCGCTCCGGCTGGGACTCGAACCCAGGCCACTCGCTTGGAAGACCAGCGGTCTAGCCATTAGGCTATCGGAGTTCTGTCGAGCGGAGTCTTACTGCCTGACTGATACTGCCTGACTGACAGACTGACTCACTGACTGAATGACTGAGACTGGACTGACTCACTGACTGACCGAGACTGACTGACTAACTGCCTGACTGACTGAGACTGGACTGACTGACAGACTGACTGACTGACTGACTAACTGACTGACTGAGACTGACTGACTGACTGCTTGACTCTCTGACTGGCTATTTCACTGACTGACTGAATGACTAAATGACTGACTGACACTGACTGACTGACTGCTTGACTACCTGACTGACTGCTTGACTGACTAACTGACTGGACAGGACTGACCGACTGACTGACTGACAGACTGACTGAATAAGGATGACTGACAGACTGACTGAATAAGGCTGACTGACTGACTGACTGACAGACTGACTGAATAAGGCTGACAGACTGACTGACTGCCTGACTGACTGAATGACTGACTGACTGACTGACCGAGACTGACT
This sequence comes from Uloborus diversus, assembly GCF_026930045.1. Classification (NCBI taxonomy): domain Eukaryota; kingdom Metazoa; phylum Arthropoda; class Arachnida; order Araneae; family Uloboridae; genus Uloborus; species Uloborus diversus. The sequence goes on along the minus strand of NW_026558310.1, from coordinate 45,636 downwards.
GACTGACTGACTGAGACTGGACTGGACTGGACTGACTGACTGACTGACTGACTGAGACTGACTGACTGCTTTAGTGACTAACTGACTGCACAGGACTGACCGACTGACTGACTGACTGACTGCCTGACTGACTGACTGACTGAATGACTGACTGACTGAGACTAAATGACTGACTGACTGAGACTAAATGACTGACTGCTTGACTGACTGGCTGAAGGACTAACTGACTGACTGAGTGACTGACTGACTGGACTGACTGACTGAGACTGAATGACTGAGTGCTTGACTGATTGACTGTCAGACTGACTGACTGACTTCGCAAAAGGGAAAAATAAAAAAAAAGAATTATAAAATTAGAAAAAAATATTTGCATTTAAGATTTCCTTTCCGGCCGGGACTCGAACCCAGTACCACACGCTAGGAACCCAACGGTCTAGCCATTAGGCTATCGGAGCTCTGTCGATGGAAGTCTTAAATATAATAAAAACAAAAAATGCACCTTGGTAATTATTGATTCAAACACTTTGAAATTTACAGGTCGAATAATTAAACTGACTCAGAATTTTTCTCCCTACATAAATAATCAATATTCGCAAAAGAGAAAATTAAAAAAAAAAGAAGAAGAAATTTCAAATAAGAAACTAAAAGTATACATTGAAGATTTTCGTTCAGGCTGGGACTCGAACCCAGGGCCACTCGATTGGAAGCCTAACACTCTAGCCATTAGTCTATGGGAGCTCTGTCGGTGGGAGTTTTAAATATAATAAAAACAAAAAATGCACCTTGGTAATTGTTTATTTAAACACTTTGAAATCTTCGTGTCGAAAAATTAAACTGACTCAGAATTTTCTTCCCTACATAAATAATCAATAATTGTAAAGGAAAGAAATTGAAAAAAAAAAGAATTTTCAAATTAGAAAAGTAATATATACATTGAAGATATTCGCTCCGGCTGGGACTCGAACCCAGGCCACTCGCTTGGAAGACCAGCGGTCTAGCCATTAGGCTATCGGAGTTCTGTCGAGCGGAGTCTTACTGCCTGACTGATACTGCCTGACTGACAGACTGACTCACTGACTGACTGATACTGACTGACTGACTCACTGACTGACCGAGACTGACTGACTAACTGCCTGACTGACTGAGACTGGACTGACTGACTGACTGACTGACTGACTGACTAACTGACTGACTGAGACTGACTGACTGACTGCTTGACTCTCTGACTGGCTATTTCACTGACTGACTGAATGACTAAATGACTGACTGACACTGACTGACTGACTGCTTGACTGACTAACTGACTGGACAGGACTGACCGACTGACTGACTGACAGACTGACTGAATAAGGCTGACTGACTGACTGACTGACAGACTGACTGAATAAGGCTGACCGACTGACTGACTGCCTGACTGACTGACTGACTGAATGACTGACTGCCTGACTGACTGACTGACTGAATGACTGACTGCCTGACTGACTGACTGACTGAATGACTGACTGACTGACTGACCGAGACTGACTGACTGACTGACTGAGACTGGACTGGACTGACTGACTGACTGACTGACTGAGACTGACTGACTGCTTTAGTGACTAACTGACTGCACAGGACTGACCGACTGACTGACTGACTGACAGCCTGACTGACTGACTGACTGAATGACTGACTGACTGAGACTAAATGACTGACTGCTTGACTGACTGGCTGAAGGACTAACTGACTGACTGAGTGACTGACTGACTGGACTGACTGACTGAGACTGAATGACTGAGTGCTTGACTGATTGACTGTCAGACTGACTGACTGACTTCGCAAAAGGGAAAAATAAAAAAAAAAAAGAATTATAAAATTAGAAAAAAATATTTGCATTTAAGATTTCCTTTCCGGCCGGGACTCGAACCCAGTACCACGCGCTAGGAACCCAACGGTCTAGCCATTAGGCTATCGGAGCTCTGTCGATGGAAGTCTTAAATATAATAAAAACAAAAAATGCACCTTGGTAATTATTGATTCAAACACTTTGAAATTTACAGGTCGAATAATTAAACTGACTCAGAATTTTTCTCCCTACTCAAATAATCAATATTCGCAAAAGAGAAAAATTAAAAAAAAAAGAAGAAGAAATTTCAAATTAGAAACTAAAAGTATACATTGAAGATTTTCGTTCAGGCTGGGACTCGAACCCAGGGCCACTCGCTTGGAGGCCTAACACTCTAGCCATTAGTCTATGGGAGCTCTGTCGGTGGGAGTTTTAAATATAATAAAAACAAAAAATGCACCTTGGTAATTGTTTATTTAAACACTTTGAAATCTTTGTGTCGAAAAATTAAACTGACTCAGAATTTTCTTCCCTACATAAATAATCAATAATTGCAAAGGAAAGAAATTGAAAAAAAAAGAATTTTCAAATTAGAAATGTAATATATACATTGAAGATATTCGCTCCGGCTGGGACTCGAACCCACGCCACTCGCTTGGAAGACCAGCGGTCTAGCCATTAGGCTATCGGAGTTCTGTCGAGCGGAGTCTTACTGCCTGACTGATACTGCCTGACTGACAGACTGACTCACTGACTGACTGAATGAGACTGGACTGACTCACTGACTGACCGAGACTGACTGACTAACTGCCTGACTGACTGAGACTGGACTGACTGACTGACTGACTGACTGACTGACTGCCTGACTGACTGACTGACTGAATGACTGACTGACTGAGACTAAATGACTGACTGCTTGACTGACTGGCTGAAGGACTAACTGACTGACTGAGTGACTGACTGACTGGACTGACTGACTGAGACTGAATGACTGAGTGCTTGACTGATTGACTGTCAGACTGACTGACTGACTTCGCAAAAGGGAAAAATAAAAAAAAAAGAATTATAAAATTAGAAAAAAATATTTGCATTTAAGATTTCCTTTCCGGCTGGGATTTGAACCCAGGGCGACACTCATGGAAGCCCAACGCTCTCGCCAATATACTATCGGATATCTGTTGATCGTTGTCTTAATTATAATAAAAACAAAAAATGCACCTTAGTAATTATTGATCTAAAATCTTTGAAATCTAAAGGTCGAATGATTAAACTGACTCAGAATTTTCTTCCGTACATAAATAATCCATATTTGCAAAAGAAAGAAATTGAAAAAAAAAAGAATCTTCAAATTAGAAGAGAAATATATACATGGAAGATTTTCGTTCCGGCCGGGACTCGAACCCAGTACCACGCGCTTGGAACCCAACGGTCTAGCCATTAGGCTATCGGAGCTCTGTCGATGGAAGTCTTAAATATAATAAAAACAAAAAATGCACCTTGGTAATTATTGATTCAAACACTTTGAAATTTACAGGTCGAATAATTAAACTGACTCAGAATTTTTCTCCCTACATAAATAATCAATATTCGCAAAAGAGAAAAATTAAAAAAAAAAAGAAGAAGAAATTTCAAATTAGAAACTAAAAGTATACATTGAAGATTTTCGTTCAGGCTGGGACTCGAACCCAGGGCCACTCGCTTGGAAGCCTAACACAATAGCCATTAGTCTATGAGAGCTCTGTCGGTGGGAGTTTTAAATATAATAAAAACTAAAAATGCACCTTGGTAATTATTGATTCAAACACTTTGAAATTTACAGGTCGAATAATTAAACTGACTCAGAATTTTTCTCCCTACATAAATAATCAATAATAATTTCAAAGGAAAGAAATTGAAAAAAAAAAGAATTTTCAAATTAGAAAAGAAATATATACATTGAAGATAGTCGCTCCGGCTGGGACTCGAACCCAGGCCACTCGCTTGGAAGACCAGCGGTCTAGCCATTAGGCTATCGGAGTTCTGTCGAGCGGAGTCTTACTGCCTGACTGATACTGCCTGACTGACAGACTGACTCACTGACTGACTGACTGAGACTGGACTGACTCACTGACTGACCGAGACTGACTGACTAACTGCCTGACTGACTGAGACTGGACTGACTGACTGACTGACTGACTGACTGACTAACTGACTGACTGAGACTGACTGACTGACTGCTTGACTCTCTGACTGGCTATTTCACTGACTGACTGAATGACTAAATGACTGACTGACACTGACTGACTGACTGCTTGACTACCTGACTGACTGCTTGACTGACTAACTGACTGGACAGTACTGACCGACTGACTGACTGACAGACTGACTGAATAAGGATGACTGACAGACTGACTGAATAAGGCTGACTGACTGACTGACTGACAGACTGACTGAATAAGGCTGACAGACTGACTGACTGCCTGACTGACTGACTGACTGAATGACTGACTGACTGACTGACCGAGACTGACTGACTGACTGACTGAGACTGGACTGGACTGGACTGACTGACTGACAGACTGACTGAGACTGACTGACTGCTTTAGTGACTAACTGACTGCACAGGACTGACCGACTGACTGACTGACTGACTGCCTGACTGACTGACTGACTGAATGACTGACTGACTGAGACTAAATGACTGACTGCTTGACTGACTGGCTGAAGGACTAACTGACTGACTTCGCAAAAGGGAAAAATAAAAAAAAAAGAATTATAAAATTAGAAAAAAATATTTGCATTTAAGATTTCCTTTCCGGCTGGGATTTGAACCCAGGGCGACACTCATGGAAGCCCAACGCTCTCGCCAATATACTATCGGATCTCTGTTGATCGGTGTCTTAATTATAATAAAAACAAAAAATGCACCTTAGTAATTATTGATCTAAAATCTTTGAAATCTAAAGGTCGAATGATTAAACTGACTCAGAATTTTCTTCCGTACATAAATAATCCATATTTGCAAAAGAAAGAAATTGAAAAAAAAAAGAATCTTCAAATTAGAAGAGAAATATATACATGGAAGATTTTCGTTCCGGCCGGGACTCGAACCCAGTACCACGCGCTTGGAACCCAACGGTCTAGCCATTAGGCTATCGGAGCTCTGTCGATGGAAGTCTTAAATATAATAAAAACAAAAAATGCACCTTGGTAATTATTGATTCAAACACTTTGAAATTTACAGGTCGAATAATTAAACTGACTCAGAATTTTTCTCCCTACATAAATAATCAATATTCGCAAAAGAGAAAAATTAAAAAAAAAAGAAGAAGAAATTTCAAATTAGAAACTAAAAGTATACATTGAAGATTTTCGTTCAGGCTGGGACTCGAACCCAGGGCCACTCGCTTGGAAGCCTAACACTCCAGCCATTAGTCTATGGGAGCTCTGTCGGTGGGAGTTTTAAATATAATAAAAACAAAAAATGCACCTTGGTAATTGTTTATTTAAACACTTTGAAATCTTCGTGTCGAAAAATTAAACTGACTCAGAATTTTCTTCCCTACATAAATAATCAATAATTGCAAAGGAAAGAAATTGAAAAAAAAAAGAATTTTCAAATTAGAAAAGAAATATATACATTGAAGATATTCGCTCCGGCTGGGACTCGAACCCAGGCCACTCGCTTGGAAGACCAGCGGTCTAGCCATTAGGCTATCGGAGTTCTGTCGAGCGGAGTCTTACTGCCTGACTGATACTGCCTGACTGACAGACTGACTCACTGACTGACTGATACTGACTGACTGACTCACTGACTGACCAAGACTGACTGACTAACTGCCTGACTGACTGAGACTGGACTGACTCACTGACTGACCGAGACTGACTGACTAACTGCCTGACTGACTGAGACTGGACTGACTGACTGACTGACTGACTGACTGACTGACTAACTGACTGACTGAGACTGACTGACTGACTGCTTGACTCTCTGACTGGCTATTTCACTGACTGACTGAATGACTAAATGACTGACTGACACTGACTGACTGACTGCTTGACTACCTGACTGACTGCTTGACTGACCAACTGACTGGACAGGACTGACCGACTGACTGACTGACAGACTGACTGAATAAGGATGACTGACAGACTGACTGAATAAGGCTGACTGACTGACTGACTGACAGACTGACTGAATAAGGATGACTGACAGACTGACTGAATAAGGCTGACTGACTGACTGACTGACAGACTGACTGAATAAGGCTGACCGACTGACTGACTGCCTGACTGACTGACTGACTGACTGACCGAGACTGACTGACTGCTTTAGTGACTAACTGACTGCACAGGACTGACCGACTGACTGACTGACTGACTGCCTGACTGAATGACTGACTGACTGAGACTAAATGACTGACTGCTTGACTGACTGGCTGAAGGACTAACTGACTGACTGAGTGACTGACTGACTGACTGAGACTGAATGACTGAGTGCTTGACTGATTGACTGTCAGACTGACTGACTGACTTCGCAAAAGGGAAAAATAAAAAAAAAGAATTATAAAATTAGAAAAAAATATTTGCATTTAAGATTTCCTTTCCGGCCGGGACTCGAACCCAGTACCACGCGCTAGGAACCCAACGGTCTAGCCATTAGGCTATCGGAGCTCTGTCGATGGAAGTCTTAAATATAATAAAAACAAAAAATGCACCTTGGTAATTATTGATTCAAACACTTTGAAATTTACAGGTCGAATAATTAAACTGACTCAGAATTTTTCTCCCTACATAAATAATCAATATTCGCAAAAGAGAAAAATTAAAAAAAAAAGAAGAAGAAATTTCAAATTAGAAACTAAAAGTATACATTGAAGATTTTCGTTCAGGCTGGGACTCGAACCCAGGGCCACTCGCTTGGAAGCCTAACACTCTAGCCATTAGTCTATGGGAGCTCTGTCGGTGGGAGTTTTAAATATAATAAAAACAAAAAATGCACCTTGGTAATTGTTTATTTAAACACTTTGAAATCTTAGTGTCGAAAAATTAAACTGACTCAGAATTTTCTTCCCTACATAAATAATCAATAATTGCAAAGGAAAGAAATTGAAAAAAAAAAAGAATTTTCAAATTAGAAAAGAAATATATACATTGAAGATATTCGCTCCGGCTGGGACTCGAACCCAGGCCACTCGCTTGGAAGACCAGCGGTCTAGCCATTAGGCTATCGGAGTTCTGTCGAGCGGAGTCTTACTGCCTGACTGATACTGCCTGACTGACAGACTGACTCACTGACTGACTGATACTGACTGACTGACTCACTGACTGACCAAGACTGACTGACTATTTGCCTGACTGACTGAGACTGGACTGACTCACTGACTGACCGAGACTGACTGACTAACTGCCTGACTGACTGAGACTGGACTGACTGACTGACTGACTGACTGACTGACTAACTGACTGACTGAGACTGACTGACTGACAGCTTGACTCTCTGACTGGCTATTTCACTGACTGACTGAATGACTAAATGACTGACTGACACTGACTGACTGACTGCTTGACTACCTGACTGACTGCTTGACTGACTAACTGACTGGACAGGACTGACCGACTGACTGAATAAGGCTGACTGACAGACTGACTGACAGACTGACTGAATAAGGATGACTGACAGACTGACTGAATAAGGCTGACTGACTGACTGACTGACAGACTGACTGAATAAGGCTGACCGACTGACTGACTGCCTGACTGACTGACTGACTGACTGACGGAGACTGACTGACTGACTGAGACTGGACTGGACTGACTGACTGACTGACTGACTGAGACTGACTGACTGCTTTAGTGACTAACTGACTGCACAGGACTGACCGACTGACTGACTGACTGACTGCCTGACTGAATGACTGACTGACTGAGACTAAATGACTGACTGCTTGACTGACTGGCTGAAGGACTAACTGACTGACTGAGTGACTGACTGACTGGACTGACTGACTGAGACTGAATGACTGAGTGCTTGACTGATTGACTGTCAGACTGACTGACTGACTTCGCAAAAGGGAAAAATAAAAAAAAAAGAATTATAAAATTAGAAAAAAATATTTGCATTTAAGATTTCCTTTCCGGCCGGGACTCGAACCCAGTACCGAACGAGACTGACTGACTAACTGCCTGACTGACTGAGACTGGACTGACTGACTGACTGACTGACTGACTGACTAACTGACTGACTGAGACTGACTGACTGACTGCTTGACTCTCTGACTGGCTATTTCACTGACTGACTGAATGACTAAATGACTGACTGACACTGACTGACTGACTGCTTGACTACCTGACTGACTGCTTGACTGACTAACTGACTGGACAGGACTGACCGACTGACTGACTGACAGACTGACTGAATAAGGATGACTGACAGACTGACTGAATAAGGCTGACTGACTGACAGACTGACTGAATAAGGCTGACCGACTGACTGACTGCCTGACTGACTGACTGACTGAATGACTGACTGACTGACTGACCGAGACTGACTGACTGACTGACTGAGACTGGACTGGACTGACTGACTGACTGACTGACTGAGACTGACTGACTGCTTTAGTGACTAACTGACTGCACAGGATTGACCGACTGACTGACTGACTGACTGCCTGACTGACTGACTGACTGAATGACTGACTGACTGAGACTAAATGACTGACTGCTTGACTGACTGGCTGAAGGACTAACTGACTGACTGAGTGACTGACTGACTGGACTGACTGACTGAGACTGAATGACTGAGTGCTTGACTGATTGACTGTCAGACTGACTGACTGACTTCGCAAAAGGGAAAAATAAAAAAAAAGAATTATAAAATTAGAAAAAAATATTTGCATTTAAGATTTCCTTTCCGGCTGGGATTTGAACCCAGGGCGACACTCATGGAAGCCCAACGCTCTCGCCAATATACTATCGGATATCTGTTGATCGGTGTCTTAATTATAATAAAAACAAAAAATGCACCTTAGTAATTATTGATCTAAAATCTTTGAAATCTAAAGGTCGAATGATTAAACTGACTCAGAATTTTCTTCCGTACATAAATAATCCATATTTGCAAAAGAAAGAAATTGAAAAAAAAAGAATCTTCAAATTAGAAGAGAAATATATACATGGAAGATTTTCGTTCCGGCCGGAACTCGAACCCAGTACCACGCGCTTGGAACCCAACGGTCTAGCCATTACGCTATCGGAGCTCTGTCGATGGAAGTCTTAAATATAATAAAAACAAAAAATGCACCTTGGTAATTATTGATTCAAACACTTTGAAATTTACAGGTCGAATAATTAAACTGACTCAGAATTTTTCTCCCTACATAAATAATCAATATTCGCAAAAGAGAAAAATTAAAAAAAAAAAAGAAGAAGAAATTTCAAATTAGAAACTAAAAGTATACATTGAAGATTTTCGTTCAGGCTGGGACTCGAACCCAGGGCCACTCGCTTGGAAGCCTAACACAATAGCCATTAGTCTATGGGAGCTCTGTCGGTGGGAGTTTTAAATATAATAAAAACAAAAAATGCACCTTGGTAATTGTTTATTTAAACACTTTGAAATCTTTGTGTCGAAAAATTAAACTGACTCAGAATTTTCTTCCCTACATAAATAATCAATAATTGCAAAGGAAAGAAATTGAAAAAAAAAAGAATTTTCAAATTAGAAAAGAAATATATACATTGAAGATATTCGCTCCGGCTGGGACTCGAACCCAGGCCACTCGCTTGGAAGACCAGCGGTCTAGCCATTAGGCTATCGGAGTTCTGTCGAGCGGAGTCTTACTGCCTGACTGATACTGCCTGACTGACAGACTGACTCACTGACTGACAATAATGACTGACTGACTCACTGACTGACCGAGACTGACTGACTAACTGCCTGACTGACTGAGACTGGACTGACTGACTTACTGACTGACTGACTAACTGACTGACTGAGACTGACTGATTGACTGCTTGACTCTCTGACTGGCTATTTCACTGACTGACTGAATGACTAAATGACTGACTGACACTGACTGACTGACTGCTTGACTACCTGACTGACTGCTTGACTGACTAACTGACTGGACAGGACTGACCGACTGACTGACTGACAGACTGACTGAATAAGGATGACCGACTGACTGACTGCCTGACTGACTGACTGACTGAATGACTGACTGACTGACTGACCGAGACTGACTGACTGACTGACTGAGACTGGACTGGACTGACTGACTGACTGACTGACTGAGACTGACTGACTGCTTTAGTGACTAACTGACTGCACAGGACTGACCGACTGACTGACTGACTGACTGCCTGACTGACTGACTGACTGAATGACTGACTGACTGAGACTAAATGACTGACTGCTTGACTGACTGGCTGAAGGACTAACTGACTGACTGAGTGACTGACTGACTGGACTGACTGACTGAGACTGAATGACTGAGTGCTTGACTGATTGACTGTCAGACTGACTGACTGACTTCGCAAAAGGGAAAAATAAAAAAAAAAAGAATTATAAAATTAGAAAAAAATATTTGCATTTAAGATTTCCTTTCCGGCTGGGATTTGAACCCAGGGCGACACTCATGGAAGCCCAACGCTCTCGCCAATATACTATCGGATATCTGTTGATCGTTGTCTTAATTATAATAAAAACAAAAAATGCACCTTAGTAATTATTGATCTAAAATCTTTGAAATCTAAAGGTCGAATGATTAAACTGACTCAGAATTTTCTTCCGTACATAAATAATCCATATTTGCAAAAGAAAGAAATTGAAAAAAAAAAGAATCTTCAAATTAGAAGAGAAATATATACATGGAAGATTTTCGTTCCGGCCGGGACTCGAACCCAGTACCACGCGCTTGGAACCCAACGGTCTAGCCATTAGGCTATCGGAGCTCTGTCGATGGAAGTCTTAAATATAATAAAAACAAAAAATGCACCTTGGTAATTATTGATTCAAACACTTTGAAATTTACAGGTCGAATAATTAAACTGACTCAGAATTTTTCTCCCTACATAAATAATCAATATTCGCAAAAGAGAAAAATTAAAAAAAAAAAGAAGAAGAAATTTCAAATTAGAAACTAAAAGTATACATTGAAGTTTTTCGTTCAGGCTGGGACTCGAACCCAGGGCCACTCGCTTGGAAGCCTAACACAATAGCCATTAGTCTATGGGAGCTCTGTCGGTGGGAGTTTTAAATATAATAAAAACAAAAAATGCACCTTGGTAATTGTTTATTTAAACACTTTGAAATCTTCGTGTCGAAAAATTAAACTGACTCAGAATTTTCTTCCCTACATAAATAATCAATAATTGCAAAGGAAAGAAATTGAAAAAAAAAAGAATTTTCAAATTAGAAAAGAAATATATACATTGAAGATATTCGCTCCGGCTGGGACTCGAACCCAGGCCACTCGCTTGGAAGACCAGCGGTCTAGCCATTAGGCTATCGGAGTTCTGTCGAGCGGAGTCTTACTGCCTGACTGATACTGCCTGACTGACAGACTGACTCACTGACTGACAATAATGACTGACTGACTCACTGACTGACCGAGACTGACTGACTAACTGCCTGACTGACTGAGACTGGACTGACTGACTTACTGACTGACTGACTAACTGACTGACTGAGACTGACTGATTGACTGCTTGACTCTCTGACTGGCTATTTCACTGACTGACTGAATGACTAAATGACTGACTGACACTGACTGACTGACTGCTTGACTACCTGACTGACTGCTTGACTGACTAACTGACTGGACAGGACTGACCGACTGACTGACTGACAGACTGACTGAATAAGGATGACCGACTGACTGACTGCCTGACTGACTGACTGACTGAATGACTGACTGACTGACTGACCGAGACTGACTGACTGACTGACTGAGACTGGACTGGACTGACTGACTGACTGACTGACTGAGACTGACTGACTGCTTTAGTGACTAACTGACTGCACAGGACTGACCGACTGACTGACTGACTGACTGCCTGACTGACTGACTGACTGAATGACTGACTGACTGAGACTAAATGACTGACTGCTTGACTGACTGGCTGAAGGACTAACTGACTGACTGAGTGACTGACTGACTGGACTGACTGACTGAGACTGAATGACTGAGTGCTTGACTGATTGACTGTCAGACTGACTGACTGACTTCGCAAAAGGGAAAAATAAAAAAAAAAGAATTATAAAATTAGAAAAAAATATTTGCATTTAAGATTTCCTTTCCGGCTGGGATTTGAACCCAGGGCGACACTCATGGAAGCCCAACGCTCTCGCCAATATACTATCGGATATCTGTTTATCGTTGTCTTAATTATAATAAAAACAAAAAATGCACCTTAGTAATTATTGATCTAAAATCTTTGAAATCTAAAGGTCGAATGATTAAACTGACTCAGAATTTTCTTCCGTACATAAATAATCCATATTTGCAAAAGAAAGAAATTGAAAAAAAAAAGAATCTTCAAATTAGAAGAGAAATATATACATGGAAGATTTTCGTTCCGGCCGGGACTCGAACCCAGTACCACGCGCTTGGAACCCAACGGTCTAGCCATTAGGCTATCGGAGCTCTGTCGATGGAAGTCTTAAATATAATAAAAACAAAAAATGCACCTTGGTAATTATTGATTCAAACACTTTGAAATTTACAGGTCGAATAATTAAACTGACTCAGAATTTTTCTCCCTACATAAATAATCAATATTCGCAAAAGAGAAAAATTAAAAAAAAAAAGAAGAAGAAATTTCAAATTAGAAACTAAAAGTATACATTGAAGATTTTCGTTCAGGCTGGGACTCGAACCCAGGGCCACTCGCTTGGAAGCCTAACACAATAGCCATTAGTCTATGGGAGCTCTGTCGGTGGGAGTTTTAAATATAATAAAAACAAAAAATGCACCTTGGTAATTGTTTATTTAAACACTTTGAAATCTTCGTGTCGAAAAATTAAACTGACTCAGAATTTTCTTCCCTACATAAATAATCAATAATTGCAAAGGAAAGAAATTGAAAAAAAAAAAGAATTTTCAAATTAGAAAAGAAATATATACATTGAAGATATTCGCTCCGGCTGGGACTCGAACCCAGGCCACTCGCTTGGAAGACCAGCGGTCTAGCCATTAGGCTATCGGAGTTCTGTCGAGCGGAGTCTTACTGCCTGACTGATACTGCCTGACTGACAGACTGACTCACTGACTGACAATAATGACTGACTGACTCACTGACTGACCGAGACTGACTGACTAACTGCCTGACTGACTGAGACTGGACTGACTGACTTACTGACTGACTGACTAACTAACTGACTGAGACTGACTGATTGACTGCTTGACTCTCTGACTGGCTATTTCACTGACTGACTGAATGACTAAATGACTGACTGACACTGACTGACTGACTGCTTGACTACCTGACTGACTGCTTGACTGACTAACTGACTGGACAGGACTGACCGACTGACTGACTGACAGACTGACTGAATAAGGATGACCGACTGACTGACTGCCTGACTGACTGACTGACTGAATGACTGACTGACTGACTGACCGAGACTGACTGACTGACTGACTGAGACTGGACTGGACTGACTGACTGACTGACTGACTGAGACTGACTGACTGCTTTAGTGACTAACTGACTGCACAGGACTGACCGACTGACTGACTGACTGACTGCCTGACTGACTGACTGACTGAATGACTGACTGACTGAGACTAAATGACTGACTGCTTGACTGACTGGCTGAAGGACTAACTGACTGACTGAGTGACTGACTGACTGGACTGACTGACTGAGACTGAATGACTGAGTGCTTGACTGATTGACTGTCAGACTGACTGACTGACTTCGCAAAAGGGAAAAATAAAAAAAAAAGAATTATAAAATTAGAAAAAAATATTTGCATTTAAGATTTCCTTTCCGGCTGGGATTTGAACCCAGGGCGACACTCATGGAAGCCCAACGCTCTCGCCAATATACTATCGGATATCTGTTTATCGTTGTCTTAATTATAATAAAAACAAAAAATGCACCTTAGTAATTATTGATCTAAAATCTTTGAAATCTAAAGGTCGAATGATTAAACTGACTCAGAATTTTCTTCCGTACATAAATAATCCATATTTGCAAAAGAAAGAAATTGAAAAAAAAAAAATCTTCAAATTAGAAGAGAAATATATACATGGAAGATTTTCGTTCCGGCCGGGACTCGAACCCAGTACCACGCGCTTGGAACCCAACGGTCTAGCCATTAGGCTATCGGAGCTCTGTCGATGGAAGTCTTAAATATAATAAAAACAAAAAATGCACCTTGGTAATTATTGATTCAAACACTTTGAAATTTACAGGTCGAATAATTAAACTGACTCAGAATTTTTCTCCCTACATAAATAATCAATATTCGCAAAAGAGAAAAATTAAAAAAAAAAAGAAGAAGAAATTTCAAATTAGAAACTAAAAGTATACATTGAAGATTTTCGTTCAGGCTGGGACTCGAACCCAGGGCCACTCGCTTGGAAGCCTAACACAATAGCCATTAGTCTATGGGAGCTCTGTCGGTGGGAGTTTTAAATATAATAAAAACAAAAAATGCACCTTGGTAATTGTTTATTTAAACACTTTGAAATCTTCGTGTCGAAAAATTAAACTGACTCAGAATTTTCTTCCCTACATAAATAATCAATAATTGCAAAGGAAAGAAATTGAAAAAAAAAAAGAATTTTCAAATTAGAAAAGAAATATATACATTGAAGATATTCGCTCCGGCTGGGACTCGAACCCAGGCCACTCGCTTGGAAGACCAGCGGTCTAGCCATTAGGCTATCGGAGTTCTGTCGAGCGGAGTCTTACTGCCTGACTGATACTGCCTGACTGACAGACTGACTCACTGACTGACAATAATGACTGACTGACTCACTGACTGACCGAGACTGACTGACTAACTGCCTGACTGACTGAGACTGGACTGACTGACTTACTGACTGACTGACTAACTAACTGACTGAGACTGACTGATTGACTGCTTGACTCTCTGACTGGCTATTTCACTGACTGACTGAATGACTAAATGACTGACTGACACTGACTGACTGACTGCTTGACTACCTGACTGACTGCTTGACTGACTAACTGACTGGACAGGACTGACCGACTGACTGACTGACAGACTGACTGACTGGCAGACTGACTGAATAAGGATGACCGACTGACTGACTGCCTGACTGACTGACTGACTGAATGACTGACTGACTGACTGACCGAGACTGACTGACTGACTGACTGAGACTGGACTGGACTGACTGACTGACTGACTGAGACTGACTGACTGCTTTAGTGACTAACTGACTGCACAGGACTGACCGACTGACTGACTGACTGACTGCCTGACTGACTGACTGACTGAATGACTGACTGACTGAGATTAAATGACTGACTGCTTGACTGACTGGCTGAAGGACTAACTGACTGACTGAGTGACTGACTGACTGGACTGACTGACTGAGACTGAATGACTGAGTGCTTGACTGATTGACTGTCAGACTGACTGACTGACTTCGCAAAAGGGAAAAATAAAAAAAAAAGAATTATAAAATTAGAAAAAAATATTTGCATTTAAGATTTCCTTTCCGGCTGGGCCTTGAACCCAGGGCGACACTCATGGAAGCCCAACGCTCTCGCCAATATACTATCGGATATCTGTTGATCGGTGTCTTAATTATAATAAAAACAAAAAATGCACCTTAGTAATTATTGATCTAAAATCTTTGAAATCTAAAGGTCGAATAATTAAACTGACTCAGAATTTTCTTCCGTACATAAATAATCCATATTTGCAAAAGAAAGAAATTGAAAAAAAAAAGAATCTTCAAATTAGAAGAGAAATACATACATGGAAGATTTTCGTTCCGGCCGGGACTCGAACCCAGTACCACGCGCTTGGAACCCAACGGTCTAGCCATTAGGCTATCGGAGCTCTGTCGATGGAAGTCTTAAATATAATAAAAACAAAAAATGCACCTTGGTAATTATTGATTCAAACACTTTGAAATTTACAGGTCGAATAATTAAACTGACTCAGAATTTTTCTCCCTACATAAATAATCAATATTCGCAAAAGAGAAAAATTAAAAAAAAAAAGAAGAAGAAATTTCAAATTAGAAACTAAAAGTATACATTGAAGATTTTCGTTCAGGCTGGGACTCGAACCCAGGGCCACTCGCTTGGAAGCCTAACACAATAGCCATTAGTCTATGGGAGCTATGTCGGTGGGAGTTTTAAATATAATAAAAAAAAAATGCACCTTGGTAATTGTTTATTTAAACACTTTGAAATCTTCGTGTCGAAAAATTAAACTGACTCAGAATTTTCTTCCCTACATAAATAATCAATAATTGCAAAGGAAAGAAATTGAAAAAAAAAGAATTTTCAAATTAGAAAAGAAATATATACATTGAAGATATTCGCTCCGGCTGGGACTCGAACCCAGGCCACTCGCTTGGAAGACCAGCGGTCTAGCCATTAGGCTATCGGAGTTCTGTCGAGCGGATTCTTATTGCCTGACTGATACTGCCTGACTGACAGGCTGACTCACTGACTGACTGACTGAGACTGGACTGACTCACTGACTGACCGAGACTGACTGACTAACTGCCTGACTGACTGAGACTGGACTGACTGACTGACTGACTGACTGACTGACTAACTGACTGACTGAGACTGACTGACTGACTGCTTGACTCTCTGACTGGCTATTTCACTGACTGACTGAAGGACTAAATGACTGACTGACACTGATTGACTGACTGCTTGACTACCTGACTGACTGCTTGACTGACTAACTGACTGGACAGGACTGACCGACTGACTGACTGACAGAATAAGGATGACTGACAGACTGACTGAATAAGGCTGACTGACTGACTGACTGACTGACTGACTGAATGACTGACTGACTGACCGAGACTGGCTGACTGACTGACTGAGACTGGACTGGACTGACTGACTGACTGACTGACTGAGACTGACTGACTGCTTTAGTGACTAATTGACTGCACAGGACTGACCGACTGACTGACTGACTGACTGCCTGACTGACTGACTGACTGAATGACTGACTGACTGAATGACTGACTGACTGACTGACCGAGACTGACTGACTGACTGACTGAGACTGGACTGGACTGACTGACTGACTGACTGACTGAGACTGACTGACTGCTTTAGTGACTAACTGACTGCACAGGACTGACCGACTGACTGACTGACTGACTGCCTGACTGACTGACTGACTGAATGACTGACTGACTGAGACTAAATGACTGACTGCTTGACTGACTGGCTGAAGGACTAACTGACTGACTGAGTGACTGACTGACTGGACTGACTGACTGAGACTGAATGACTGAGTGCTTGACTGATTGACTGTCAGACTGACTGACTGACTTCGCAAAAGGGAAAAATAAAAAAAAAAGAATTATAAAATTAGAAAAAAAATATTTGCATTTAAGATTTCCTTCCCGGCTGGGATTTGATCCCAGGGCGACACTCATGGAAGCCCAACGCTCTCGCCAATATACTATCGGATATCTGTTGATCGGTGTCTTAATTATAATAAAAACAAAAAATGCACCTTAGTAATTATTGATCTAAAATCTTTGAAATCTAAAGGTCGAATGATTAAACTGACTCAGAATTTTCTTCCGTACATAAATAATCCATATTTGCAAAAGAAAGAAATTGAAAAAAAAAAGAATCTTCAAATTAGAAGAGAAATATATACATGGAAGATTTTCGTTCCGGCCGGGACTCGAACCCAGTACCACGCGCTTGGAACCCAACGGTCTAGCCATTAGGCTATCGGAGCTCTGTCGATGGAAGTCTTAAATATAATAAAAACAAAAAATGCACCTTGGTAATTATTGATTCAAACACTTTGAAATTTACAGGTCGAATAATTAAACTGACTCAGAATTTTTCTCCCTACATAAATAATCAATATTCGCAAAAGAGAAAAATTAAAAAAAAAAAAGAAGAAGAAATTTCAAATTAGAAACTAAAAGTACACATTGAAGATTTTCGTTCAGGCTGGGACTCGAACCCAGGGCCACTCGCTTGGAAGCCTAACACAATAGCCATTAGTCTATGGGAGCTCTGTCGGTGGGAGTTTTAAATATAATAAAAACAAAAAATGCACCTTGGTAATTGTTTATTTAAACACTTTGAAATCTTCGTGTCGAAAAATTAAACTGACTCAGAATTTTCTTCCCTACATAAATAATCAATAATTGCAAAGGAAAGAAATTGAAAAAAAAAAGAATTTTCAAATTAGAAAAGAAATATATACATTGAAGATATTCGCTCCGGCTGGGACTCGAACCCAGGCCACTCGCTTGGAAGACCAGCGGTCTAGCCATTAGGCTATCGGAGTTCTGTCGAGCGGAGTCTTACTGCCTGACTGATACTGCCTGACTGACAGACTGACTCACTGACTGACAATAATGACTGACTGACTCACTGACTGACCGAGACTGACTGACTAACTGCCTGACTGACTGAGACTGGACTGACTGACTTACTGACTGACTGACTGACTAACTGACTGACTGAGACTGACTGATTGACTGCTTGACTCTCTGACTGGCTATTTCACTGACTGACTGAATGACTAAATGACTGACTGACACTGACTGACTGAATGCTTGACTACCTGACTGACTACTTGACTGACTAACTGACTGGACAGGACTGACCGACTGACTGACTGACAGACTGACTGAATAAGGATGACCGACTGACTGACTGACAGACTGACTGACTGACAGACTGACTGAATAAGGCTGACCGACTGACTGACTGCCTGACTGACTGACTGACTGAATGACTGACTGACTGACTGACTGACTGACTGAGACTGGACTGGACTGACTGACTGACTGACTGACTGAGACTGACTGACTGCTTTAGTGACTAACTGACTGCACAGGACTGACCGACTGACTGACTGACTGACTGCCTGACTGACTGACTGACTGAATGACTGACTGACTGAGACTAAATGACTGACTGCTTGACTGACTGGCTGAAGGACTAACTGACTGACTGAGTGACTGACTGACTGGACTGACTGACTGAGACTGAATGACTGAGTGCTTGACTGATTGACTGTCAGACTGACTGACTGACTTCGCAAAAGGGAAAAATAAAAAAAAAAGAATTATAAAATTAGAAAAAAATATTTGCATTTAAGATTTCCTTCCCGGCTGGGATTTGATCCCAGGGCGACACTCATGGAAGCCCAACGCTCTCGCCAATATACTATCGGATATCTGTTGATCGGTGTCTTAATTATAATAAAAACAAAAAATGCACCTTAGTAATTATTGATCTAAAATCTTTGAAATCTAAAGGTCGAATGATTAAACTGACTCAGAATTTTCTTCCGTACATAAATAATCCATATTTGCAAAAGAAAGAAATTGAAAAAAAAAAGAATCTTCAAATTAGAAGAGAAATATATACATGGAAGATTTTCGTTCCGGCCGGGACTCGAACCCAGTACCACGCGCTTGGAACCCAACGGTCTAGCCATTAGGCTATCGGAGCTCTGTCGATGGAAGTCTTAAATATAATAAAAACAAAAAATGCACTTTGGTAATTATTGATTCAAACACTTTGAAATTTACAGGTCGAATAATTAAACTGACTCAGAATTTTTCTCCCTACATAAATAATCAATATTCGCAAAAGAGAAAAATTAAAAAAAAAAAGAAGAAGAAATTTCAAATTAGAAACTAAAAGTACACATTGAAGATTTTCGTTCAGACTGGGACTCGAACCCAGTGCCACTCGCTTGGAAGCCTAACACAATAGCCATTAGTCTATGGGAGCTCTGTCGGTGGGAGTTTTAAATATAATAAAAACAAAAAATGCACCTTGGTAATTGTTTATTTAAACACTTTGAAATCTTCGTGTCGAAAAATTAAACTGACTCAGAATTTTCTTCCCTACATAAATAATCAATAATTGCAAAGGAAAGAAATTGAAAAAAAAAAGAATTTTCAAATTAGAAAAGAAATATATACATTGAAGATATTCGCTCCGGCTGGGACTCGAACCCAGGCCACTCGCTTGGAAGACCAGCGGTCTAGCCATTAGGCTATCGGAGTTCTGTCGAGCGGAGTCTTACTGCCTGACTGATACTGCCTGACTGACAGACTGACTCACTGACTGACAATAATGACTGACTGACTCACTGACTGACCGAGACTGACTGACTAACTGCCTGACTGACTGAGACTGGACTGACTGACTTACTGACTGACTGACTGACTAACTGACTGACTGAGACTGACTGATTGACTGCTTGACTCTCTGACTGGCTATTTCACTGACTGACTGAATGACTAAATGACTGACTGACACTGACTGACTGAATGCTTGACTACCTGACTGACTACTTGACTGACTAACTGACTGGACAGGACTGACCGACTGACTGACTGACAGACTGACTGAATAAGGATGACCGACTGACTGACTGACAGACTGACTGACTGACAGACTGACTGAATAAGGCTGACCGACTGACTGACTGCCTGACTGACTGACTGACTGACCGAGACTGACTGACTGACTGACTGAGACTGGACTGGACTGACTGACTGACTGAGACTGACTGACTGCTTTAGTGACTAACTGACTGCACAGGACTGACCGACTGACTGACTGACTGACTGCCTGACTGACTGACTGACTGAATGACTGACTGACTGAGACTAAATGACTGACTGCTTGACTGACTGGCTGAAGGACTAACTGACTGACTGACTGACTGGACTGACTGACTGAGACTGAATGACTGAGTGCTTGACTGATTGACTGTCAGACTGACTGACTGACTTCGCAAAAGGGAAAAATAAAAAAAAAAGAATTATAAAATTAGAAAAAAATATTTGCATTTAAGATTTCCTTTCCGGCTGGGATTTGAACCCAGGGCGACACTCATGGAAGCCCAACGCTCTCGCCAATATACTATCGGATATCTGCTGATCGGTGTCTTAATTATAATAAAAACAAAAAATGCACCTTAGTAATTATTGATCTAAAATCTTTGAAATCTAAAGGTCGAATGATTAAACTGACTCAGAATTTTCTTCCGTACATAAATAATCCATATTTGCAAAAGAAAGAAATTAAAAAAAAAAAGAATCTTCAAATTAGAAGAGAAATATATACATGGAAGATTTTCGTTCCGGCCGGGACTCGAACCCAGTACCACGCGCTTGGAACCCAACGGTCTAGCCATTAGGCTATCGGAGCTCTGTCGATGGAAGTCTTAAATATAATAAAAACAAAAAATGCACCTTGGTAATTATTGATTCAAACACTTTGAAATTTACAGGTCGAATAATTAAACTGACTCAGAATTTTTCTCCCTACATAAATAATCAATATTCGCAAAAGAGAAAAATAAAAAAAAAAAAGAAGAAGAAATTTCAAATTAGAAACTAAAAGTATACATTGAAGATTTTCGTTCAGGCTGGGACTCGAACCCAGGGCCACTCGCTTGGAAGCCTAACACAATAGCCATTAGTCTATGGGAGCTATGTCGGTGGGAGTTTTAAATATAATAAAAACAAAAAATGCACCTTGGTAATTGTTTATTTAAACACTTTGAAATCTTCGTGTCGAAAAATTAAACTGACTCAGAATTTTCTTCCCTACATAAATAATCAATAATTGCAAAGGAAAGAAATTGAAAAAAAGAAGAATTTTCAAATTAGAAAAGAAATATATACATTGAAGATATGCGCTCCGGCTGGGACTCGAACCCAGGCCACTCGCTTGGAAGACCAGCGGTCTAGCCATTAGGCTATCGGAGTTCTGTCGTGCGGAGTCTTACTGCCTGACTGATACTGCCTGACTGACAGACTGACAATAATGACTGACTGACTCACTGACTGACCGAGACTGACTGACTAACTGCCTGACTGACTGAGACTGGACTGACTGACTTACTGACTGACTGACTGACTAACTGACTGACTGAGACTGACTGATTGACTGCTTGACTCTCTGACTGGCTATTTCTTTGACTGACTGAATGACTAAATGACTGACTGACACTGACTGACTGACTGCTTGACTACCTGACTGACTGCTTGACTGACTAACTGACTGGACAGGACTGACCGACTGACTGACTGACAGACTGACTGACTGACAGACTGACTGAATAAGGCTGACCGACTGACTGACTACCTGACTGACTGACTGACTGAATGACTGACTGACTGACTGACCGAGACTGACTGACTGACTGACTGAGACTGGACTGGACTGACTGACTGACTGACTGACTGAGACTGACTGACTGCTTTAGTGACTAACTGACTGCACAGGACTGACCGACTGACTGACTGACTGACTGCCTGACTGACTGACTGACTGAATGACTGACTGACTGAGACTAAATGACTGACTGCTTGACTGACTGGCTGAAGGACTAACTGACTGACTGAGTGACTGACTGACTGGACTGACTGACTGAGACTGAATGACTGAGTGCTTGACTGATTGACTGTCAGACTGACTGACTGACTTCGCAAAAGGGAAAAATTAAAAAAAAAGAATTATAAAATTAGAAAAAAATATTTGCATTTAAGATTTCCTTTCCGGCTGGGATTTAAACCCAGGGCGACACTCATGGAAGCCCAACGCTCTCGCCAATATACTATCGGATCTCTGTTGATCGGTGTCTTAATTATAATAAAAACAAAAAATGCACCTTAGTAATTATTGATCTAAAATCTTTGAAATCTAAAGGTCGAATGATTAAACTGACTCAGAATTTTCTTCCGTACATAAATAATCCATATTTGCAAAAGAAAGAAATTGAAAAAAAAAAGAATCTTCAAATTAGAAGAGAAATATATACATGGAAGCTTTTCGTTCCGGCCGGGACTCGAACCCAGTACCACGCGCTTGGAACCCAACGGTCTAGCCATTAGGCTATCGGAGCTCTGTCGATGAAAGTCTTAAATATAATAAAAACAAAAAATGCACCTTGGTAATTATTGATTCAAACACTTTGAAATTTACAGGTCGAATAATTAAACTGACTCAGAATTTTTCTCCCTACATAAATAATCAATATTCGCAAAAGAGAAAAATTAAAAAAAAAAAGAAAAAGAAATTTCAAATTAGAAACTAAAAGTATACATTGAAGATTTTCGTTCAGGCTGGGACTCGAACCCAGGGCCACTCGCTTGGAAGCCTAACACAATAGCCATTAGTCTATGGGAGCTATGTCGGTGGGAGTTTTAAATATAATAAAAACAAAAAATGCACCTTGGTAATTGTTTATTTAAACACTTTGAAATCTTCGTGTCGAAAAATTAAACTGACTCAGAATTTTCTTCCCTACATAAATAATCAATAATTGCAAAGGAAAGAAATTGAAAAAAAAAAGAATTTTCAAATTAGAAAAGAAATATATACATTGAAGATATTCGCTCCGGCTGGGACTCGAACCCAGGCCACTCGCTTGGAAGACCAGCGGTCTAGCCATTAAGCTATCGGAGTTCTGTCGAGCGGAGTCTTACTGCCTGACTGATACTGCCTGACTGACAGACTGACTCACTGACTGACAATAATGACTGACTGACTCACTGACTGACCGAGACTGACTGACTAACTGCCTGACTGACTGAGACTGGACTGACTGACTTACTGACTGACTGACTGACTAACTGACTGACTGAGACTGACTGATTGACTGCTTGACTCTCTGACTGGCTATTTCACTGACTGACTGAATGACTAAATGACTGACTGACACTGACTGACTGACTGCTTGACTACCTGACTGACTGCTTGACTGACTAACTGACTGGACAGGACTGACCGACTGACTGACTGACAGACTGACTGAATAAGGCTGACCGACTGACTGACTGCCTGACTGACTGACTGACTGAATGACTGACTGACTAACTGACCGAGACTGACCGAGACTGACTGACTAACTGACCGAGACTGACTGACTGCTTTAGTGACTAACTGACTGCACAGGACTGACCGACTGACTGACTGACTGACTGCCTGACTGACTGACTGACTGAATGACTGACTGACTGAGACTAAATGACTGACTGCTTGACTGACTGGCTGAAGGACTAACTGACTGACTGAGTGACTGACTGACTGGACTGACTGACTGAGACTGAATGACTGGACTGACTGACTGAGACTGAATGACTGAGTGCTTGACTGATTGACTGTCAGACTGACTGACTGACTTCGCAAAAGGGAAAAATAAAAAAAAAAGAATTATAAAATTAGAAAAAAATATTTGCATTTAAGATTTCCTTTCCGGCCGGGACTCGAACCCAGTACCACGCGCTAGGAACCCAACGGTCTAGCCATTAGGCTATCGGAGCTCTGTCGATGGAAGTCTTAAATATAATAAAAACAAAAAATGCACCTTGGTAATTATTGATTCAAACACTTTGAAATTTACAGGTCGAATAATTAAACTGACTCAGAATTTTTCTCCCTACATAAATAATCAATATTCGCAAAAGAGAAAAATTAAAAAAAAAAAGAAGAAGAAATTTCAAATTAGAAACTAAAAGTATACATTGAAGATTTTCGTTCAGGCTGGGACTCGAACCCAGGGCCACTCGCTTGGAAGCCTAACACTCTAGCCATTAGTCTATGGGAGCTCTGTCGGTGGGAGTTTTAAATATAATAAAAACAAAAAATGAACCTTGGTAATTGTTTATTTAAACACTTTGAAATCTTTGTGTCGAAAAATTAAACTGACTCAGAATTTTCTTCCCTACATAAATAATCAATAATTGCAAAGGAAAGAAATTGAAAAAAAAAAGAATTTTCAAATTAGAAAAGAAATATATACATTGTAGATATTCACTCCGGCTGGGACTCGAACCCAGGGCACTCGCTTGGAAGACCAGCGGTCTAGCCATTAGGCTATCGGAGTTCTGTCGAGCGGAGTCTTACTGCCTGACTGATACTGCCTGACTGACAGACTGACTCACTGACTGACTGATACTGACTGACTGACTCACTGACTGACCGAGACTGACTGACTAACTGCCTGACTGACTGAGACTGGACTGACTGACTGACTGACTGACTGACTGACTAACTGACTGACTGAGACTGACTGACTGACTGCTTGACTCTCTGACTGGCTATTTCACTGACTGACTGAATGACTAAATGACTGACTGACACTGACTGACTGACTGCTTGACTACCTGACTGACTGCTTGACTGACTAACTGACTGGACAGGACTGACCGACTGACTGACTGACAGACTGACTGACTGACTTCGCAAAAGGGAAAAATTAAAAAAAAAGAATTATAAAATTAGAAAAAAATATTTGCATTTAAGATTTCCTTTCCGGCTGGGATTTAAACCCAGGGCGACACTCATGGAAGCCCAACGCTCTCGCCAATATACTATCGGATCTCTGTTGATCGGTGTCTTAATTATAATAAAAACAAAAAATGCACCTTAGTAATTATTGATCTAAAATCTTTGAAATCTAAAGGTCGAATGATTAAACTGACTCAGAATTTTCTTCCGTACATAAATAATCCATATTTGCAAAAGAAAGAAATTGAAAAAAAAAAGAATCTTCAAATTAGAAGAGAAATATATACATGGAAGCTTTTCGTTCCGGCCGGGACTCGAACCCAGTACCACGCGCTTGGAACCCAACGGTCTAGCCATTAGGCTATCGGAGCTCTCTCGATGGAAGTCTTAAATATAATAAAAACAAAAAATGCACCTTGGTAATTATTGATTCAAACACTTTGAAATTTACAGGTCGAATAATTAAACTGACTCAGAATTTTTCTCCCTACATAAATAATCAATATTCGCAAAAGAGAAAAATTAAAAAAAAAAAGAAAAAGAAATTTCAAATTAGAAACTAAAAGTATACATTGAAGATTTTCGTTCAGGCTGGGACTCGAACCCAGGGCCACTCGCTTGGAAGCCTAACACAATAGCCATTAGTCTATGGGAGCTATGTCGGTGGGAGTTTTAAATATAATAAAAACAAAAAATGCACCTTGGTAATTGTTTATTTAAACACTTTGAAATCTTCGTGTCGAAAAATTAAACTGACTCAGAATTTTCTTCCCTACATAAATAATCAATAATTGCAAAGGAAAGAAATTGAAAAAAAAAAGAATTTTCAAATTAGAAAAGAAATATATACATTGAAGATATTCGCTCCGGCTGGGACTCGAACCCAGGCCACTCGCTTGGAAGACCAGCGGTCTAGCCATTAGGCTATCGGAGTTCTGTCGACCGGAGTCTTACTGCCTGACTGATACTGCCTGACTGACAGACTGACTCACTGACTGACAATAATGACTGACTGACTCACTGACTGACCGAGACTGACTGACTAACTGCCTGACTGACTGAGACTGGACTGACTGACTTACTGACTGACTGACTGACTAACTGACTGACTGAGACTGACTGATTGACTGCTTGACTCTCTGACTGGCTATTTCACTGACTGACTGAATGACTAAATGACTGACTGACACTGACTGACTGACTGCTTGACTACCTGACTGACTGCTTGACTGACTAACTGACTGGACAGGACTGACCGACTGACTGACTGACAGACTGACTGAATAAGGCTGACCGACTGACTGACTGCCTGACTGACTGACTGACTGAATGACTGACTGACTAACTGACCGAGACTGACCGAGACTGACTGACTGACTGACTGAGACTGACTGACTGCTTTAGTGACTAACTGACTGCACAGGACTGACCGACTGACTGACTGACTGACTGACTGACTGACTGAATGACTGACTGACTGAGACTAAATGACTGACTGCTTGACTGACTGGCTGAAGGACTAACTGACTGACTGAGTGACTGACTGACTGGACTGACTGACTGAGACTGAATGACTGGACTGACTGACTGAGACTGAATGACTGAGTGCTTGACTGATTGACTGTCAGACTGACTGACTGACTTCGCAAAAGGGAAAAATAAAAAAAAAAAGAATTATAAAATTAGAAAAAAATATTTGCATTTAAGATTTCCTTTCCGGCCGGGACTCGAACCCAGTACCACGCGCTAGGAACCCAACGGTCTAGCCATTAGGCTATCGGAGCTCTGTCGATGGAAGTCTTAAATATAATAAAAACAAAAAATGCACCTTGGTAATTATTGATTCAAACACTTTGAAATTTACAGGTCGAATAATTAAACTGACTCAGAATTTTTCTCCCTACATAAATAATCAATATTCGCAAAAGAGAAAAATTAAAAAAAAAAGAAGAAGAAATTTCAAATTAGAAACTAAAAGTATACATTGAAGATTTTCGTTCAGGCTGGGACTCGAACCCAGGGCCACTCGCTTGGAAGCCTAACACTCTAGCCATTAGTCTATGGGAGCTCTGTCGGTGGGAGTTTTAAATATAATAAAAACAAAAAATGAACCTTGGTAATTGTTTATTTAAACACTTTGAAATCTTCGTGTCGAAAAATTAAACTGACTCAGAATTTTCTTCCCTACATAAATAATCAATAATTGCAAAGGAAAGAAATTGAAAAAAAAAGAATTTTCAAATTAGAAAAGAAATATATACATTGTAGACATTCACTCCGGCTGGGACTCGAACCCAGGGCACTCTCTTGGAAGACCAGCGGTCTAGCCATTAGGCTATCGGAGTTCTGTCGAGCGGAGTCTTACTGCCTGACTGATACTGCCTGACTGACAGACTGACTCACTGACTGACTGATACTGACTGACTGACTCACTGACTGACCGAGACTGACTGACTAACTGCCTGACTGACTGAGACTGGACTGACTGACTGACTGACTGACTGACTGACTAACTGACTGACTGAGACTGACTGACTGACTGCTTGACTCTCTGACTGGCTATTTCACTGACTGACTGAATGACTAAATGACTGACTGACACTGACTGACTGACTGCTTGACTACCTGACTGACTGCTTGACTGACTAACTGACTGGACAGGACTGACCGACTGACTGACTGACAGACTGACTGAATAAGGATGACTGACAGACTGACTAAATAAGGCTGACTGACTGACTGACTGACTGACAGACTGACTGAATAAGGCTGACCGACTGACTGACTGCCTGACTGACTGACTGACTGAATGACTGACTGACTGACTGACCGAGACTGACTGACTGACTGACTGAGACTGGACTGGACTGACTGACTGACTGACTGAGTGAGACTGACTGACTGCTTTAGTGACTAACTGACTGCACAGGACTGACCGACTGACTGACTGACTGACTGCCTGACTGACTGAATGACTGACTGACTGAGACTAAATGACTGACTGCTTGACTGACTGGCTGAAGGACTAACTGACTGATTGAGTGACTGACTGACTGGACTGACTGACTGAGACTGAATGACTGAGTGCTTGACTGATTGACTGTCAGACTGACTGACTGACTTCGCAAAAGGGAAAAATTAAAAAAAAGGAATTATAAAATTAGAAAAAAAAATTTGCATTTAAGATTTCCTTTCCGGCTGGGATTTGAACCCAGGGCGACACTCATGGAAGCCCAACGCTCTCGCCAATATACTATCGGATCTCTGTTGATCGGTGTCTTAATTATAATAAAAACAAAAAATGCACCTTAGTAATTATTGATCTAAAATCTTTGAAATCTAAAGGTCGAATGATTAAACTGACTCAGAATTTTCTTCCGTACATAAATAATCCATATTTGCAAAAGAAAGAAATTGAAAAAAAAAAGAATCTTCAAATTAGAAGAGAAATATATACATGGAAGATTTTCGTTCCGACCGGGACTCGAACCCAGTACCACGCGCTAGGAACCCAACGGTCTAGCCATTAGGCTATCGGAGCTCTGTCGATGGAAGTCTTAAATATAATAAAAACAAAAAATGCACCTTGGTAATTATTGATTCAAACACTTTGAAATTTACAGGTCGAATAATTAAACTGACTCAGAATTTTTCTCCCTACATAAATAATCAATATTCGCAAAAGAGAAAAATTAAAAAAAAAAGAAGAAGAAATTTCAAATTAGAAACTAAAAGTATACATTGAAGATTTTCGTTCAGGCTGGGACTCGAACCCAGGGCCACTCGCTTGGAAGCCTAACACTCTAGCCATTAGTCTATGGGAGCTCTGTCGGTGGGAGTTTTAAATATAATAAAAACAAAAAATGAACCTTGGTAATTGTTTATTTAAACACTTTGAAATCTTCGTGTCGAAAAATTAAACTGACTCAGAATTTTCTTCCCTACATAAATAATCAATAATTGCAAAGGAAAGAAATTGAAAAAAAAAGAATTTTCAAATTAGAAAAGAAATATATACATTGTAGACATTCACTCCGGCTGGGACTCGAACCCAGGGCACTCGCTTGGAAGACCAGCGGTCTAGCCATTAGGCTATCGGAGTTCTGTCGAGCGGA
Organism: Uloborus diversus; assembly: GCF_026930045.1. Classification (NCBI taxonomy): domain Eukaryota; kingdom Metazoa; phylum Arthropoda; class Arachnida; order Araneae; family Uloboridae; genus Uloborus; species Uloborus diversus. The sequence continues at coordinate 16,233 of NW_026558310.1, read as the reverse complement.
GTCTTACTGCCTGACTGATACTGCCTGACTGACAGACTGACTCACTGACTGACTGATACTGACTGACTGACTCACTGACTGACCGAGACTGACTGACTAACTGCCTGACTGACTGAGACTGGACTGACTGACTGACTGACTGACTGACTGACTAACTGACTGACTGACTGACTAACTGACTGACTGAGACTGACTGACTGACTGCTTGACTCTCTGACTGGCTATTTCACTGACTGACTGAATGACTAAATGACTGACTGACACTGACTGACTGACTGCTTGACTACCTGACTGACTGCTTGACTGACTAACTGACTGGACAGGACTGACCGACTGACTGACTGACAGACTGACTGAATAAGGATGACTGACAGACTGACTAAATAAGGCTGACTGACTGACTGACTGACTGACAGACTGACTGAATAAGGCTGACCGACTGACTGACTGCCTGACTGACTGACTGACTGAATGACTGACTGACTGACTGACCGAGACTGACTGACTGACTGACTGAGACTGGACTGGACTGACTGACTGACTGACTGAGTGAGACTGACTGACTGCTTTAGTGACTAACTGACTGCACAGGACTGACCGACTGACTGACTGACTGACTGCCTGACTGACTGAATGACTGACTGACTGAGACTAAATGACTGACTGCTTGACTGACTGGCTGAAGGACTAACTGACTGATTGAGTGACTGACTGACTGGACTGACTGACTGAGACTGAATGACTGAGTGCTTGACTGATTGACTGTCAGACTGACTGACTGACTTCGCAAAAGGGAAAAATAAAAAAAAAGGAATTATAAAATTAGAAAAAAAAATTTGCATTTAAGATTTCCTTTCCGGCTGGGATTTGAACCCAGGGCGACACTCATGGAAGCCCAACGCTCTCGCCAATATACTATCGGATCTCTGTTGATCGGTGTCTTAATTATAATAAAAACAAAAAATGCACCTTAGTAATTATTGATCTAAAATCTTTGAAATCTAAAGGTCGAATGATTAAACTGACTCAGAATTTTCTTCCGTACATAAATAATCCATATTTGCAAAAGAAAGAAATTGAAAAAAAAAAAGAATCTTCAAATTAGAAGAGAAATATATACATGGAAGATTTTCGTTCCGACCGGGACTCGAACCCAGTACCACGCGCTAGGAACCCAACGGTCTAGCCATTAGGCTATCGGAGCTCTGTCGATGGAAGTCTTAAATATAATAAAAACAAAAAATGCACCTTGGTAATTATTGATTCAAACACTTTGAAATCTACAGGTCGAATAATTAAACTGACTCAGAATTTTTCTCCCTACATAAATAATCAATATTCGCAAAAGAGAAAAATTTAAAAAAAAGAAGAAAAATTTTCAAATTAGAAACTAAAAGTATACATTGAAGATTTTCGTTCAGGCTGGGACTCGAACCCAGGGCCACTCGCTTGGAAGCCTAACACTCTAGCCATTAGCCTATGGGAGCTCTGTCGGGGGGAGTTTTAAATATAATAAAAACAAAAAATGCACCTTGGTAATTGTTTATTTAAACACTTTGAAATCTTTGTGTCGAAAAATTAAACTGACTCAGAATTTTCTTCCCTACATAAATAATCAATAATTGCAAAGGAAATAAATTGAAAAAAAAAAAGAATTTTCAAATTAGAAAAGAAATATATACATTGAAGATATTCGCTCCGGCTGGGACTCGAACCCAGGCCTCTCGCTTGGAAGACCAGCGGTCTAGCCATTAGGCTATCGGAGTTCTGTCGAGCGGAGTCTTACTGCCTGACTGATACTGCCTGACTGACAGACTGACTCACTGACTGACTGATACTGACTGACTGACTCACTGACTGACCGAGACTGACTGACTAACTGCCTGACTGACTGAGACTGGACTGACTGACTGACTGACTGACTGACTGACTAACTAACTGACTGAGACTGACTGACTGACTGCTTGACTCTCTGACTGGCTATTTCACTGACTGACTGAATGACTGCCTGACTGCTTGACTACCTGACTGACTGACTGCTTGACTACCTGACTGACTGCTTGACTGACTAACTGACTGGACAGGACTGACCGACTGACTGACTGACAGACTGACTGAATAAGGATGACTGACAGACTGACTGAATAAGGCTGACTGACTGACTGACTGACAGACTGACTGAATAAGGCTGACCGACTGACTGACTGACTGACTGACCGAGACTGACTGACTGACTGACTGAGACTGGACTGGACTGACTGACTGACTGACTGACTGAGACTGACTGACTGCTTTAGTGACTAACTGACTGCACAGGACTGACCGACTGACTGACTGCCTGACTGACTGACTGACTGAATGACTGACTGACTGAGACTAAATGACTGACTGCTTGACTGACTGGCTGAAGGACTAACTGACTGACTGAGTGACTGACTGACTGGACTGACTGACTGAGACTGAATGACTGAGTGCTTGACTGATTGACTGTCAGACTGACTGACTGACTTCGCAAAAGGGAAAAATAAAAAAAAAAGAATTATAAAATTAGAAAAAAATATTTGCATTTAAGATTTCCTTTCCGGCCGGGACTCGAACCCAGTACCACGCGCTAGGAACCCAACGGTCTAGCCATTAGGCTATCGGAGCTCTGTCGATGGAAGTCTTAAATATAATAAAAACAAAAAATGCACCTTGGTAATTATTGATTCAAACACTTTGAAATCTACAGGTCGAATAATTAAACTGACTCAGAATTTTTCTCCCTACATAAATAATCAATATTCGCAAAAGAGAAAAATTTAAAAAAAAGAAGAAAAATTTTCAAATTAGAAACTAAAAGTATACATTGAAGATTTTCGTTCAGGCTGGGACTCGAACCCAGGGCCACTCGCTTGGAAGCCTAACACTCTAGCCATTAGCCTATGGGAGCTCTGTCGGTGGGAGTTTTAAATATAATAAAAACAAAAAATGCACCTTGGTAATTGTTTATTTAAACACTTTGAAATCTTTGTGTCGAAAAATTAAACTGACTCAGAATTTTCTTCCCTACATAAATAATCAATAATTGCAAAGGAAAGAAATTGAAAAAAAAAAAGAATTTTCAAATTAGAAAAGAAATATATACATTGAAGATATTCGCTCCGGCTGGGACTCGAACCCAGGCCACTCGCTTGGAAGACCAGCGGTCTAGCCATTAGGCTATCGGAGTTCTGTCGAGCGGAGTCTTACTGCCTGACTGATACTGCCTGACTGACAGACTGACTCACTGACTGACTGATACTGACTGACTGACTCACTGACTGACCGAGACTGACTGACTAACTGCCTGACTGACTGAGACTGGACTGACTGACTGACTGACTGACTGACTGACTAACTGACTGACTGAGACTGACTGACTGACTGCTTGACTCTCTGACTGGCTATTTCACTGACTGACTGAATGACTAAATGACTGACTGACACTGACTGACTGACTGCTTGACTACCTGACTGACTGCTTGACTGACTAACTGACTGGACAGGACTGACCGACTGACTGACTGACAGACTGACTGAATAAGGATGACTGACAGACTGACTGAATAAGGCTGACTGACTGACTGACTGACAGACTGACTGAATAAGGCTGACCGACTGACTGACTGCCTGACTGACTGAATGACTGACTGACTGACTGACCGAGACTGACTGACTGACTGACTGAGACTGGACTGGACTGACTGACTGACTGACTGACTGAGACTGACTGACTGCTTTAGTGACTAACTGACTGCACAGGACTGACCGACTGACTGACTGACTGACTGACTGACTGACTGACTGACTGAATGACTGACTGACTGAGACTAAATGACTGACTGGCTGAAGGACTAACTGACTGACTGAGTGACTGACTGACTGGACTGACTGACTGAGACTGAATGACTGAGTGCTTGACTGATTGACTGTCAGACTGACTGACTGACTTCGCAAAAGGGAAAAATAAAAAAAAAAAGAATTATAAAATTAGAAAAAAATATTTGCATTTAAGATTTCCTTTCCGGCCGGGACTCGAACCCAGTACCACGCGCTAGGAACCCAACGGTCTAGCCATTAGGCTATCGGAGCTCTGTCGATGGAAGTCTTAAATATAATAAAAACAAAAAATGCACCTTGGTAATTATTGATTCAAACACTTTGAAATTTACAGGTCGAATAATTAAACTGACTCAGAATTTTTCTCCCTACATAAATAATCAATATTCGCAAAAGAGAAAAATTAAAAAAAAAAGAAGAAGAAATTTCAAATTAGAAACTAAAAGTATACATTGAAGATTTTCGTTCAGGCTGGGACTCGAACCCAGGGACACTCGCTTGGAAGCCTAACACTCTAGCCATTAGTCTATGGGAGCTCTGTCGGTGGGAGTTTTAAATATAATAAAAACAAAAAATGCACCTTGGTAATTGTTTATTTAAACACTTTGAAATCTTCGTGTCGAAAAATTAAACTGACTCAGAATTTTCTTCCCTACATAAATAATCAATAATTGCAAAGGAAAGAAATTGAAAAAAAAAGAATTTTCAAATTAGAAAAGAAATATATACATTGAAGATATTCGCTCCGGCTGGGACTCGAACCCAGGCCACTCGCTTGGAAGACCAGCGGTCTAGCCATTAGGCTATCGGAGTTCTGTCGAGCGGAGTCTTACTGCCTGATTGATACTGCCTGACTGACAGACTGACTCACTGACTGACTGATACTGACTGACTGACTCACTGACTGACCGAGACTGACTGACTAACTGCCTGACTGACTGAGACTGGACTGACTGACTGACTGACTGACTGACTAACTGACTGACTGAGACTGACTGACTGACTGCTTGACTCTCTGACTGGCTATTTCACTGACTGACTGAATGACTAAATGACTGACTGACACTGACTGACTGACTGCTTGACTACCTGACTGACTGCTTGACTGACTAACTGACTGGACAGGACTGACCGGCTGACTGACTGACAGACTTACTGAATAAGGATGACTTACAAACTGACTGAATAAGGCTGACTGACTGACTGACTGACTGACTGACTGACTGAATAAGGCTGACCGACTGACTGACTGCCTGACTGACTGAATGACTGACTGACTGACTGACCGAGACTGACTGACTGACTGACTGAGACTGGACTGGACTGACTGACTGACTGACTGACTGAGACTGACTGACTGCTTTAGTGACTAACTGACTGCACAGGACTGACCGACTGACTGACTGACTGACTGACTGACTGACTGACTGACTGAATAAGGATGACTGACAGACTGACTGAATAAGGCTGACTGACTGACTGACTGACAGACTGACTGAATAAGGCTGACCGACTGAATGACTGCCTGACTGAACGACTGACTGACTGACTAACCGAGACTGACTGACTGACTGACTGAGACTGGACTGGACTGACTGACTGACTGACTGACTGAGACTGACTGACTGCTTTAGTGACTAACTGACTGCACAGGACTGACCGACTGACTGACTGACTGACTGCCTGACTGACTGACTGACTGAATGACTGACTGACTGAGACTAAATGACTGACTGCTTGACTGACTGGCTGAAGGACTAACTGACTGACTGAGTGACTGACTGACTGGACTGACTGACTGAGACTGAATGACTGAGTGCTTGACTGATTGACTGTCAGACTGACTGACTGACTTCGCAAAAGGGAAAAATAAAAAAAAAAAGAATTATAAAATTAGAAAAAAATATTTGCATTTAAGATTTCCTTTCCGGCCGGGACTCGAACCCAGTACCACGCGCTAGGAACCCAACGGTCTAGCCATTAGGCTATCGGAGCTCTGTCGATGGAAGTCTTAAATATAATAAAAACAAAAAATGCACCTTGGTAATTATTGATTCAAACACTTTGAAATTTACAGGTCGAATAATTAAACTGACTCAGAATTTTTCTCCCTACATAAATAATCAATATTCGCAAAAGAGAAAAATTAAAAAAAAAGAAGAAGAAATTTCAAATTAGAAACTAAAAGTATACATTGAAGATTTTCGTTCAGGCTGGGACTCGAACCCAGGGCCACTCGCTTGGAAGCCTAACACTCTAGCCATTAGTCTATGGGCGCTCTGTCGGTGGGAGTTTTAAATATAATAAAAACAAAAAATGCACCTTGGTAATTGTTTATTTAAACACTTTGAAATCTTCGTGTCGAAAAATTAAACTGACTCAGAATTTTCTTCCCTACATAAATAATCAATAATTGCAAAGGAAAGAAATTGAAAAAAAAAGAATTTTCAAATTAGAAAAGAAACATATACATTGAAGATATTCGCTCCGGCTGGGACTCGAACCCAGGCCACTCGCTTGGAAGACCAGCGGTCTAGCCATTAGGCTATCGGAGTTCTGTCGAGCGGAGTCTTACTGCCTGATTGATACTGCCTGACTGACAGACTGACTCACTGACTGACTGATACTGACTGACTGACTCACTGACTGACCGAGACTGACTGACTAACTGCCTGACTGACTGAGACTGGACTGACTGACTGACTGACTGACTGACTGACTAACTGACTGACTGAGACTGACTGACTGACTGCTTGACTCTCTGACTGGCTATTTCACTGACTGACTGAATGACTAAATGACTGACTGACACTGACTGACTGACTGCTTGACTACCTGACTGACTGCTTGACTGACTAACTGACTGGACAGGACTGACCGGCTGACTGACTGACAGACTTACTGAATAAGGATGACTGACAGACTGACTGAATAAGGCTGACTGACTGACTGACTGACTGAATAAGGCTGACCGACTGACTGACTGCCTGACTGACTGAATGACTGACTGACTGACTGACCGAGACTGACTGACTGACTGACTGAGACTGGACTGGACTGACTGACTGACTGACTGACTGAGACTGACTGACTGCTTTAGTGACTAACTGACTGCACAGGACTGACCGACTGACTGACTGACTGACTGACTGACTGACTGACTGACTGAATGACTGACTGACTGAGACTAAATGACTGACTGCTTGACTGACTGGCTGAAGGACTAACTGACTGACTGAGTGACTGACTGACTGGACTGACTGACTGAGACTGAATGACTGAGTGCTTGACTGATTGACTGTCAGACTGACTGACTGACTTCGCAAAAGGGAAAAATAAAAAAAAAAGAATTATAAAATTAGAAAAAAATATTTGCATTTAAGATTTCCTTTCCGGCCGGGACTCGAACCCAGTACCACGCGCTTGGAACCCAACGGTCTAGCCATTAGGCTATCGGAGCTCTGTCGATGGAAGTCTTAAATATAATAAAAACAAAAAATGCACCTTGGTAATTATTGATTCAAACACTTTGAAATTTACAGGTCGAATAATTAAACTGACTCAGAATTTTTCTCCCTACATAAATAATCAATATTCGCAAAAGAGAAAAATTAAAAAAAAAAGAAGAAGAAATTTCAAATTAGAAACTAAAAGTATACATTGAAGATTTTCGTTCAGGCTGGGACTCGAACCCAGGGCCACTCGCTTGGAAGCCTAACACTCTAGCCATTAGTCTATGGGAGCTCTGTCGGTGGGAGTTTTAAATATAATAAAAACAAAAAATGCACCTTGGTAATTGTTTATTTAAACACTTTGAAATCTTCGTGTCGAAAAATTAAACTGACTCAGAATTTTCTTCCCTACATAAATAATCAATAATTGCAAAGGAAAGAAATTGAAAAAAAAAAGAATTTTCAAATTAGAAAATAAATATATACATTGAAGATATTCGCTCCGGCTGGGACTCGAACCCAGGCTACTCGCTTGGAAGACCAGCGGTCTAGCCATTAGGCTATCGGAGTTCTGTCGAGCGGAGACTTACTGCCTGACTGATACTGCCTGACTGACAGACTGACTCACTGACTGACTGATACTGACTGACTGACTCACTGACTGACCGAGACTGACTGACTAACTGCCTGACTGACTGAGACTGGACTGACTGACTGACTGTCTGACTGACTGACTAACTGACTGACTGAGACTGACTGACTGAGACTGACTGACTCTCTGACTGGCTATTTCACTGACTGACTGAATGACTAAATGACTGACTGACACTGACTGACTGACTGCTTGACTACCTGACTGACTGCTTGACTGACTAACTGACTGGACAGGACTGACCGACTGACTGACTGACAGACTGACTGAATAAGGATGACTGACAGACTGACTGAATAAGGCTGACTGACTGACTGACTGACAGACTGACTGAATAAGGCTGACCGACTGACTGACTGCCTGCCTGACTGACTGACTGACTGACTGACTGAGACTGACTGACTGCTTTAGTGACTAACTGACTGCACAGGGCTGACCGACTGACTGACTGACTGACTGCCTGACTGACTGACTGACTGAATGACTGACTGACTGACTGCTTGACTCTCTGACTGGCTATTTCACTGACTGACTGAATGACTAAATGACTGACTGACACTGACTGACTGACTGCTTGACTACCTGACTGACTGCTTGACTGACTAACTGACTGGACAGGACTGACCGACTGACTGACTGACAGACTGACTGAATAAGGATGACTGACAGACTGACTGAATAAGGCTGACTGACTGACTGACTGACAGACTGACTGAATAAGGCTGACCGACTGACTGCCTGCCTGACTGACTGAATGACTGACTGATTGACTGACCGAGACTGACTGAATAAGGCTGACCGACTGACTGACTGCCTGACTGACTGAATGACTGACTGACTGACTGACCGAGACTGACTGACTGACTGACTGAGACTGGACTGGACTGACTGACTGACTGACTGACTGAGACTGACTGACTGCTTTAGTGACTAACTGACTGCACAGGACTGACCGACTGACTGACTGACTGACTGACTGACTGACTGACTGACTGAATGACTGACTGACTGAGACTAAATGACTGACTGCTTGACTGACTGGCTGAAGGACTAACTGACTGACTGAGTGACTGACTGACTGGACTGACTGACTGAGACTGAATGACTGAGTGCTTGACTGATTGACTGTCAGACTGACTGACTGACTTCGCAAAAGGGAAAAATAAAAAAAAAGAATTATAAAATTAGAAAAAAATATTTGCATTTAAGATTTCCTTTCCGGCCGGGACTCGAACCCAGTACCACGCGCTTGGAACCCAACGGTCTAGCCATTAGGCTATCGGAGCTCTGTCGATGGAAGTCTTAAATATAATAAAAACAAAAAATGCACCTTGGTAATTATTGATTCAAACACTTTGAAATTTACAGGTCGAATAATTAAACTGACTCAGAATTTTTCTCCCTACATAAATAATCAATATTCGCAAAAGAGAAAAATTAAAAAAAAAAGAAGAAGAAATTTCAAATTAGAAACTAAAAGTATACATTGAAGATTTTCGTTCAGGCTGGGACTCGAACCCAGGGCCACTCGCTTGGAAGCCTAACACTCCAGCCATTAGTCTATGGGAGCTCTGTCGGTGGGAGTTTTAAATATAATAAAAACAAAAAATGCACCTTGGTAATTGTTTATTTAAACACTTTGAAAACTTCGTGTCGAAAAATTAAACTGACTCAGAATTTTCTTCCCTACATAAATAATCAATAATTGCAAAGGAAAGAAATTGAAAAAAAAAAGAATTTTCAAATTAGAAAAGAAATATATACATTGAAGATATTCGCTCCGGCTGGGACTCGAACCCAGGCCACTCGCTTGGAAGACCAGCGGTCTAGCCATTAGGCTATCGGAGTTCTGTCGAGCGGAGTCTTACTGCCTGACTGATACTGCCTGACTGACAGACTGACTCACTGACTGACTGATACTGACTGACTTACTCACTGACTGACCGAGACTGACTGACTGACTGCCTGACTGACTGAGACTGGACTGACTGACTGACTGACTGACTGACTGAGACTGACTGACTGACTGCTTGACTCTCTGACTGGCTATTTCACTGACTGACTGAATGACTAAATGACTGACTGACACTGACTGACTGACTGCTTGACTACCTGACTGACTGCTTGACTGACTAACTGACTGGACAGGACTGACCGACTGACTGACTGACAGACTGACTGAATAAGGATGACTGACAGACTGACTGAATAAGGCTGACTGACTGACTGACTGACAGACTGACTGAATAAGGCTGACCGACTGACTGCCTGCCTGACTGACTGAATGACTGACTGACTGACTGACCGAGACTGACTGACTGACTGACTGACTGACTGACTGACTGACTGAGACTGACTGACTGCTTTAGTGACTAACTGACTGCACAGGACTGACCGACTGACTGACTGACTGACTGCCTGACTGACTGACTGACTGAATGACTGACTGACTGAGACTAAATGACTGACTGCTTGACTGACTGGCTGAAGGACTAACTGACTGACTGAGTGACTGACTGACTGGACTGACTGACTGAGACTGAATGACTGGGTGCTTGACTGATTGACTGTCAGACTGACTGACTGACTTCGCAAAAGGGAAAAATAAAAAAAAAGAATTATAAAATTAGAAAAAGATATTTGCATTTAAGATTTCCTTTCCGGCCGGGACTCGAACCCAGTACCACGCGCTAGGAACCCAACGGTCTAGCCATTAGGCTATCGGAGCTCTGTCGATGGAAGTCTTAAATATAATAAAAACAAAAAATGCACCTTGGTAATTATTGATTCAAACACTTTGAAATTTACAGGTCGAATAATTAAACTGACTCAGAATTTTTCTCCCTACATAAATAATCAATATTCGCAAAAGAGAAAAATTAAAAAAAAAAGAAGAAGAAATTTCAAATTAGAAACTAAAAGTATACATTGAAGATTTTCGTTCAGGCTGGGACTCGAACCCAGGGCCACTCGCTTGGAAGCCTAACACTCTAGCCATTAGTCTATGGGAGCTCGGTCGGTGGGAGTTTTAAATATAATAAAAACAAAAAATGCACCATGGTAATTGTTTATTTAAACACTTTGAAATCTTCGTGTCGAAAAATTAAACTGACTCAGAATTTTCTTCCCTACATAAATAATCAATAATTGCAAAGGAAAGAAATTGAAAAAAAAAAGAATTTTCAAATTAGAAAAGAAACATATACATTGAAGATATTCGCTCCGGCTGGGACTCGAACCCAGGCCACTCGCTTGGAAGACCAGCGGTCTAGCCATTAGGCTATCGGAGTTCTGTCGAGCGGAGTCTTACTGCCTGATTGATACTGCCTGACTGACAGACTGACTCACTGACTGACTGATACTGACTGACTGACTCACTGACTGACCGAGACTGACTGACTAACTGCCTGACTGACTGAGACTGGACTGACTGACTGACTGACTGACTGACTGACTAACTGACTGACTGAGACTGACTGACTGACTGCTTGACTCTCTGACTGGCTATTTCACTGACTGACTGAATGACTAAATGACTGACTGACACTGACTGACTGACTGCTTGACTACCTGACTGACTGCTTGACTGACTAACTGACTGGACAGGACTGACCGGCTGACTGACTGACAGACTTACTGAATAAGGATGACTGACAGACTGACTGAATAAGGCTGACTGACTGACTGACTGACTGACTGACTGAATAAGGCTGACCGACTGACTGACTGCCTGACTGACTGAATGACTGACTGACTGACTGACCGAGACTGACTGACTGACTGACTGAGACTGGACTGGACTGACTGACTGACTGACTGACTGAGACTGACTGACTGCTTTAGTGACTAACTGACTGCACAGGACTGACCGACTGACTGACTGACTGACTGACTGACTGACTGACTGACTGAATGACTGACTGACTGAGACTAAATGACTGACTGCTTGACTGACTGGCTGAAGGACTAACTGACTGACTGGACTGACTGACTGAGACTGAATGACTGAGTGCTTGACTGATTGACTGTCAGACTGACTGACTGACTTCGCAAAAGGGAAAAATAAAAAAAAAAGAATTATAAAATTATAAAAAAATATTTGCATTTAAGATTTCCTTTCCGGCCGGGACTCGAACCCAGTACCACGCGCTTGGAACCCAACGGTCTAGCCATTAGGCTATCGGAGCTCTGTCGATGGAAGTCTTAAATATAATAAAAACAAAAAATGCACCTTGGTAATTATTGATTCAAACACTTTGAAATTTACAGGTCGAATAATTAAACTGACTCAGAATTTTTCTCCCTACATAAATAATCAATATTCGCAAAAGAGAAAAATTAAAAAAAAAGAAGAAGAAATTTCAAATTAGAAACTAAAAGTATACATTGAAGATTTTCGTTCAGGCTGGGACTCGAACCCAGGGCCACTCGCTTGGAAGCCTAACACTCTAGCCATTAGTCTATGGGAGCTCTGTCGGTGGGAGTTTTAAATATAATAAAAACAAAAAATGCACCTTGGTAATTGTTTATTTAAACACTTTGAAATCTTCGTGTCGAAAAATTAAACTGACTCAGAATTTTCTTCCCTACATAAATAATCAATAATTGCAAAGGAAAGAAATTGAAAAAAAAAAAGAATTTTCAAATTAGAAAAGAAATATATACATTGAAGATATTCGCTCCGGCTGGGACTCGAACCCAGGCCACTCGCTTGGAAGACCAGCGGTCTAGCCATTAGGCTATCGGAGTTCTGTCGAGCGGAGTCTTACTGCCTGACTGATACTGCCTGACTGACAGACTGACTCACTGACTGACTGATACTGACTGACTGACTCACTGACTGACCGAGACTGACTGACTAACTGCCTGACTGACTGAGACTGGACTGACTGACTGACTGACTGACTGACTGCTTGACTACCTGACTGACTGCTTGACTGACTAACTGACTGGACAGGACTGACCGGCTGACTGACTGACAGACTTACTGAATAAGGATGACTGACAGACTGACTGAATAAGGCTGACTGACTGACTGACTGCCTGACTGACTGACTGACTGAATGACTGACTGACTGACTGACCGAGACTGACTGACTGACTGACTGAGACTGGACTGGACTGACTGACTGACTGACTGACTGAGACTGACTGACTGCTTTAGTGACTAACTGACTGCACAGGACTGACCGACTGACTGACTGACTGACTGACTGACTGACTGACTGACTGAATGACTGACTGACTGAGACTAAATGACTGACTGCTTGACTGACTGGCTGAAGGACTAACTGACTGACTGAGTGACTGACTGACTGGACTGACTGACTGAGACTGAATGACTGAGTGCTTGACTGATTGACTGTCAGACTGACTGACTGACTTCGCAAAAGGGAAAAATAAAAAAAAAAGAATTATAAAATTAGAAAAAAATATTTGCATTTAAGATTTCCTTTCCGGCCGGGACTCGAACCCAGTACCACGCGCTTGGAACCCAACGGTCTAGCCATTAGACTATCGGAGCTCTGTCGATGGAAGTCTTAAATATAATAAAAACAAAAAATGCACCTTGGTAATTATTGATTCAAACACATTGAAATTTACAGGTCAAATAATTAAACTGACTCAGAATTTTTCTCCCTACATAAATAATCAATATTCGCAAAAGAGAAAAATTAAAAAAAAAAGAAGAAATTTCAAATTAGAAACTAAAAGTATACATTGAAGATTTTCGTTCAGGCTGGGACTCGAACCCAGGGCCACTCGCTTGGAAGCCTAACACTCTAGCCATTAGTCTATGGGAGCTCTGTCAGTGGGAGTTTTAAATATAATAAAAACAAAAAATGCACCTTGGTAATTGTTTATTTAAACACTTTGAAAACTTCGTGTCGAAAAATTAAACTGACTCAGAATTTTCTTCCCTACATAAATAATCAATAATTGCAAAGGAAAGAAATTGAAAAAAAAAAGAATTTTCAAATTAGAAAAGAAATATATACATTGAAGATATTCGCTCCGGCTGGGACTCGAACCCAGGCCACTCGCTTGGAAGACCAGCGGTCTAGCCATTAGGCTATCGGAGTTCTGTCGAGCGGAGTCTTACTGCCTGACTGACAGACTGACTCACTGACTGACTGATACTGACTGACTGACTCACTGACTGACCGAGACTGACTGACTAACTGCCTGACTGACTGAGACTGGACTGACTGACTGACTGACTGACTGACTGACTAACTGACTGACTGAGACTGACTGACTGACTGCTTGACTCTCTGACTGGCTATTTCACTGACTGACTGAATGACTAAATGATTGACTGACACTGACTGACTGACTGCTTGACTACCTGATTGACTGCTTGACTGACTAACTGACTGGACAGGACTGACCGACTGACTGACTGACAGACTGACTGAATAAGGATGACTGACAGACTGACTGAATAAGGCTGACTGACTGACTGACTGACAGACTGACTGAATAAGGCTGACCGACTGAATGACTGACTGACTGACTGACCGAGACTGACTGACTGACTGACTGAGACTGGACTGGACTGACTGACTGACTGACTGACTGAGACTGACTGACTGCTTTAGTGACTAACTGACTGCACAGGACTGACCGACTGACTGACTGACTGACTGCCTGACTGACTGACTGACTGAATGACTGACTGACTGAGACTAAATGACTGACTGCTTGACTGACTGGCTGAAGGACTAACTGACTGACTGAGTGACTGACTGACTGGACTGACTGACTGAGACTGAATGACTGAGTGCTTGACTGATTGACTGTCAGACTGACTGACTGACTTCGCAAAAGGGAAAAATAAAAAAAAAAGAATTATAAAATTAGAAAAAAATATTTGCATTTAAGATTTCCTTTCCGGCCGGGACTCGAACCCAGTACCACGCGCTAGGAACCCAACGGTCTAGCCATTAGGCTATCGGAGCTCTGTCGATGGAAGTCTTAAATATAATAAAAACAAAAAATGCACCTTGGTAATTATTGATTCAAACACTTTGAAATTTACAGGTCGAATAATTAACCACTCAAGCGGCTGCGACGTAATATTACGTCAACGAATTTATATGTCATTAGCGGCAGCGACGTAATATTACGTTCGAAGCGTTCGGCTTTCCTGCAGAACACCAGCAGTTTTTCCCCTCGCGGGAAGTGAAGGGTGAAGGAATTGACGAACAGTAGGGGCGTTAAAAGCATCTACCGCTCCTTTGTCCACCCTCCGTGTCAATTTCTCCCAGTCAGGAATCACTTGAGCATGATTTTCAACTGTCATGTTTCTTTTGAAATACTCGTACAATGTGGATTTTTTATTTATTTATTTATTTTTTTTAATGCTTGCAAGTTTGTGAATAAAAGTAAATAAACATTTTACAATTATTTATAATGGCAATTTTAATATTTGAATAAGTTTGATTATGTAGAAAAATCTCTGAAAGGTCTTATAAATTATGCAATCAAAATTGATTAAGCTTTAATGTAAAATTTGTCATCCCTAATTCTTCAGTTATTGCAGAACTGAGAACTAATATTATTTCTGTAATTTGAGTGTGCTTGGAAAAATCTTGCAGAAATGCTTTTATAGTAATTTTCATGGTAATCCTTAACTCGTATAAAGAGTTCAATGGATCGAAAGTTTTATTCGTAATAACGGAAATTTAGCTGCAATGGAGTTCAAGCAATATAATAGCATTTTTAAGGAAACAAAACCCTTATTTTGTTTCATTGGTTTTCGCTTATGAGGTATTACATTTTTGAGCAATAAAAAGTTTTAAAGTTTGACGATATCAGATTTACAGTTATGTATATGATTAGAAATGATTTTATTATTTTAATGTTTTGAAGCTCAAATTTAGATAAAAAAATCATAACCTATAATTTTTTTAAATATTTATGCACTTTAAAACCGTGAAGAATATTCCGAAACGTTCCTGCAAAATAATGCGCAGCTAATGTGCTTAAATTCTGGCAGTAACGTATCGAGAGAAAAAAAGCACAACAGTTTCCCGCTAAAAGACAGTAACCCTTTCCGAAATCAACATGGAATTTTTCTGAAGTATTCAGAAACTTTCTCAATAGAAGGCAATGACGTTTTAGGGAAGAAATCAGGTACTCTGTAAGAAAACTTATTTATGTTAGTTTGTTAGCTCCCTGATTTATCCCCTCAATCTGGATAAACCGTATAGTTGAACTTAAGGCTCAATAATCAAGCTCAATAAGAATTTAATAAAACCGCTG